>NW_006921788.1:334445-336053 GCF_000298275.1 Orycteropus afer afer
GGGCTGACTCGACGGCACATAACAACAACAACAACAATATATGGAATAAACAGAGTATCAGGCATAACTCAAAATGCACAAACAGCAGAAGAGAAAAGAGATGATTGGGACCTTCTAAAAATTAAATTTTTATGTGCTTTCCAAGACATTTCCAAAAGAGTCAAAAGAGAACCTACAGAAAAACATATCTCACAAGGGACTTATCTCTAGAATTTATAGAAAACTCCAACACCTCAATAGCAAAAAAGGCAAACAATCCAATTAAAAAATGGGCAGAAGACATGAATAGACACTACACTAAGGAGGATTTTCAAGTGGCCAAGAAACATATGAAGAAATGCTCATGATCATTAACTATTAGAGAGATGCAAATCAAAACAACAATGACATACCATTTTGCTCCAGCACTGGTAGCAAAGTTCAACAAGACAGAAAATATCAAATGTTTGCGAGGATGTAGAGAGATTGGGACTCTCATACCCTGCTGGTGGGACTGTAAAATGGTACAATCATTGTGGAAAGCTTTTGGCGATTCCTTCAAAAGTTGGAATTAGAAATACTATTTGACCCAGACATTCCATTACTAGGTATATATCCTAAAGAAGTGAGAGCCATGACAAGAACAGACATATGCACATCCATATTCATTGCAGCACTGTTTGCAATAGCCAAAAAATGGAGACAACCTAGGTGTCCATCAACTGAGGAATGGATAACCAAACTATGGTACATACACACAATGGAATACTATGTAACACTGTAGAATAATGTAGAATCTGCAAAACACCGCATAACGTGGATGAACTTGAAGGACATTATGCTGAGTGAATCACAAAAGGACAAATATTGTATTAGTCTGTTATTGGAAAAGTCAAGGAAAGGTTTATTTGTGGAAGGAAATTTTCTTTGTTGGTTACCAGGGATAGAAGGGGAGGGGAGAGAACACCGTTAGATAGGTAGAGATAAGTATTAATTTGGGTGACGAGAAGGAAAATGTACCAAATGTGAGTGATCGGTATGGTGGCATTGAGGAAGAGAAAGACATAGAGAGGTACATGGGAGGTACAGACAACAAAGATGAACCCTTTTGCACATACAATACTGCATTGTCAGTGAAGGCAAACACTGTCTATACAGGTAGATAGATGGGTTGATTGTTGTTAGGTGCCGTCGATTTGTTTCCGACTCATAGCAACCCCATGCACAGCAGAACAAAACACTGCCCGAACCCGCGCCAGCTCCATGATCCCTGCTATACTTCAGCCCATCATCACAGCCACCTTGTCAATCCATCTCGTTGAAGGCCTCCCCCTCTTTTGTCGACCCGCCACCCTACCAAGTATGACATCCTTCTCCAGGGAATGGTCCCTTCTGACAACATGACCAAAATGGGTGAGACGAAGTCTGGCCATTCTTGCTTCCAAGGAGCATTTCAGGTGCACTTCCTTCAGGACAGATCTGTTAGTTCTTTTAGCAGTCCATGGTATTTTCAGCATTCTTTGCGAGCACCATAACTCAAAAGCATCAACTCTTCTTCAGTCTTCCTTATTCATTGTCTAGCTCTCACATGCATATGAGGCAATTGGAAATATCATGGCTTGTGTCAGG
>NW_006921788.1:336458-338365 GCF_000298275.1 Orycteropus afer afer
GTGGGGAAAGGATACAACCCTGACGCACTCCCTTCCTGATTTTAAACCATGTAGTGTCTCCTTGTTCCATTCGAACGACAGTCTCCTGGTCAAGGTACAGGTTCCTCATGAGTACAATCAAGTGTTTGGGAATTCCCATTCTTCTCAATGTTGTACATAATTTGTGTTTTCCTCAATTTTATCAGTGTTTTCCTTGATCTGTCTCTCAATTCGTTGAAGGTACCTAAATATAATTCTTTAGAATTCCTTAGCTAGGAGTTCCAATGCTGCTTCTTCCTCAGGGATATGTTCTGGGTCTGTATCCTGGTCCCTTGTTTCTCCTCCTGTATCTTGCTTCTTAGTGTGGCCTGTGATGGTCTGTTGCCTCCAAGACATTGTGATTTTTTGTGTTTATATTTAATTGGTGATTGTATGTTGGAGTGATTTGCCCAAGATTTTTGTTTTCTTTTGATGTTATCTATGTAAGCAGGGTACTGTGCTCCTCTGTTCACTAGTTGGCAGCACTTATGCACTCACCACCTGTCTCCTTTCCCATTTTCAGGCTCCCATATGTCCCTGCCATCCTTGACAAATGGAGCCTATTCTTATGTTCCTGGAATTGTTTTCATTCAGGTTTTTCCACTAGTTGGTGCCTAATCCCCTTCTGTATACTTCCATCCAAAGCTCAGGGCTCCAGGATTATCTTCTGTATCTATGTCAATTGGTTTCTTTTTTCTTTGTTGAAGAGGGTCTGTGTGGCTTGTCTGCCTATCCCACCATTTTATTGGAAGTCCCCTGTTTTTAATTTTCTTAAGCCTTAACTTGAACTTGCCTATGATAGTCTGTCCCACAGGTGATCTCTATCTTTGTTCTTCTGACTTATGGTAATCATTAATAATCTTTGATTTCTGTATGTTTGCTCATTTCATATAAGTGAGGTCATATAGTATTTGTCCTTTTGCAACTGACTTATTTTGCTCAGCGTATACAGTGTTTTCAAGGTTCATCCATGTTGTGGCATGCATCAGAACTTTGTTTCTCTTACAGCTGCATAATATCCCATTGTATGTATTTACTGCATTTTGATCATTCATTCGTCTATTAATCAGTTGTTTCTACTTTTTGGCTATTGTGAAAAATGCTGTAATGCACATTGGTGTACAGGTTTTTGTTTGTGTTCCTAACTTCATTTCTTCTTGGTATATACTCAGGACTGAGATTGGTGGGGTTTATGGTAATTCTATGATCAGCTTTATGAGAAACCGCCAAACGGTTTCCCACAGTTGCTGTATTATTTTAAATTTCCCCTGGAAATGGACAAAGGTTTCAGTTTTTCCACAACCTCTCCAATACTTGTTTTCTGTAGATGTAGATGCCCCACCCACTAGTCACATCTCAGAAACTATGCCCTTGGCAAACTGAGCTGATACATACTCTCAGAACTAGTTGTAGCCCTTCTTGCATATCCTAGGATGAGAACTCACCCTGGTTTGCCCTGAAGTTTCTCAGTTTTGTTTTTGGTTTTTCATTTAATTTTTATTATGATTTGGATGAAAGTTTACAGAGCAAATTCATTTTCCATACAGCAGTTTGCATATACTTTGTCTCATTATATTAACTGCAAATTCCTACAATGCAACAGCTCTCTTTCCACTTCCTCCCCACAATTACCTCTTCTCCATGTCCTCTCTCATGCACTCCTGCCCCCTGAGCTGTCTCCCTGTACATACACAACCCTTCTGTTTTCCTATGATTGATCTCTCCAAGATTACATTACTTACTAATATAAGTGTTCAGCTCATACGCCTGTCCTTTGTTTAGCTGGAAGCCACAAGGAGTATGTTCAATTCCAGACCTGAAAGGCAGCTAGGGGCCATAGTCTCAGGGGTTCCACCAGGCTCTATCGGACCAGCACACCTGGTCCCCCA
>NW_006921788.1:338975-340689 GCF_000298275.1 Orycteropus afer afer
CAACCTTCCTTCCGAGGAGTGGCTGGTGGGTTTGAACCGCCAGCCTTCTGGTTAGCAGGCAAGTGTCTTAGCCACTATGCTACCAGAGCTCCTCTGTATAGATATACCTAATAGTTCAGCCTGTTCATCCATTTATTCATTGTAGATCAGTGTTTGCCATCACTGACAACACAGTACTGTATGTATAAAAGGGTTCATCTCTGTTGCCTGTACCTCCCATGCACCTCTCTATGTCTTCCTCTTTCTCAGTGCCACCGTGTTGATCACTCACATTTGGTACATTGTCCTTCCCTTCACAGAAATCAGTACTTGTTTCTACCTATCTAGCAGTGTTCCATCTCCTCCCCTCCCACCCCTGGTAACCAACAAAGAAAGTTTACTTCCATATGTAAACCTTTCCTTGACTTTTTACAATAACAGACTAATATAATATTTGTCCTTCTGTGAATGACTAATTTCACTTGGCATAATGTCCTCCAACGTACTTTCCCAATTTCAATACTGTAAATCCTTTGTTCAGGGAAATCTCTGTCCTGGACAAACTGGGATGCATTTTTAGCATCTTCCCATGCTCACCTCTGCAACTGAATTCTCCCATTCACCCCAGTCTCTTCATCCTCACCTGCCAATGTGCCACCCACTCTTCAGGCCCAGTTCAGATGCTTCTCCTCCACCCACAACCACTATTTTGATTCCCTTCAATTATCCTGAGAGCTTGTGGATCCTCAAAGCACCTTTTCTTTTATAGCATCTTAGAAGAGTAATGGGAGCTCTGGTAGCGTAGTACCTAAGGCACTGGACTTCTAACCAGAGGGCTGGCGGTTCAAACCCACCAGCAACTCCTCAGAAGGAAGATGAGGCAATCTTTCTGTAGTGATACTGCCTCTGAAACCCAAGGAGGAGTTGCTATGAGTCGGGTCTGACTTGATGGCACATAACAACAACAACAGAAGAGTAATATTTGTACCTTCTTTATACTTTGTAAATCCGTATAGGCAAGAACTGCTGTCTCATTCGCCTCATAATTAAATGTCAGACTTCTCAATTTGAAGTGTCGATTCAAGTTCAGGTGCCAGCTGACTACAGCCTTGAGGAGGAGGAGCAAGCCTTTGGGGGAAGGAAGAGCACATTTCTCTTTAGTGAGATTTCTCAATTTTGTTTGAATTTAAAGCCATCTCCAGTTCATTGGGTTTGAATTTAAAGTATTCTTGTATTCCTCACTCCTGAAACTTTAATGAGGGTGCCAGTATAAATAGGCAAGTGCACCAAGGGTGGTGACTTCCTTTCTGACAGCTGGATAGTTCCTTCCTGGCAGAATAGACTGACAGGTTCCTAGAGATACATACCTGTCCTCTGTTACCAATGATGAAAAACAGTATACAATTAGTTTATAGATACCTCATTAGAATATACCAACGAGTTCATTATAATGATAAAGATCAAAGTAGCAGGGACTTCAATATGCTTAATTATGACTTCAAAATGCAGAAAAATTAATCAAAGCTCTCTCTCCCTCATCCCTGAAAAAGGATTATCTTTTCTTTGCCCAATTTCAGATAGATCCCATACAAATGAAAGGCTTTGCACTTGGGTTGTTGTTGTTGTTGTTATGTGCCGTCAAGTCAAACCCGACTCATAGCGACCCCTCCTTGGGTTTCCGAGGCAGTATCACTATGGAAGTAGGATTGCCCAACCTTCCTTCTGAGGAGTGGCT
>NW_006921788.1:352508-361469 GCF_000298275.1 Orycteropus afer afer
TCCTCAACCTCTGGCAGTTTTACAATCTCTCCTTTCCCTGCCATCAGCTCATCTTAGTCTTTCTGTCAAGAAAACTATTAAAAAAAAAAAAAAAAGTTGAAGTAATTCTTCTTGAGTCTTTTCTAATGCAGATAATCAACCTTCAATTTGCAAGTTCTGTAAATTTTTATTTTCATACATTAAGTTTTCTTAGAAGAGGTCACACAATGAGATGAAGTGAGAAAATCTGTGTTGCTAAGATTCCTAGGGGAAGCCTATTTAGGAAGTTCATTTTAAAGAACAAAACATTGACTCTGGGCTAATTGCTGCTGGAACTAAGGGGCTAGCAGAGATCTGATATCAGACTTGAGAAGGACAGAGTTTGTGGTTTTTAATCTTGTTCACATTAGGGAAAAATAATGAATAAGGTCTTTTACCAAAGTAAAGGACTTTGAAGGACAAATGGAAAAGAAAGATTATCTTTAATAATGGTAGCAAATATTAAAGAAGAGGAAGAAAGGGGATCTGAATATGCATTTAATACAAGAAATAGAACCTGAGCCTTCATTTTGTTTTTGGCATCTAAATTGGGGAATAAGCTCAAGGAACTTGACTATTTTTTGTTCGTTCGTTTGTTTGTTAGCTATAAACTATTTTTTAATTATTAGTACCTTTTCATTATGGTCTTATTTCATTGTGGTCTTAAAGACATTCTAGGACAAGGAATATATCTAATTAATGTTGATATACTCAATATAGAAATTATCAAGAATGTAGTTTATATTAGAAAGCATATAGCAATGTATTGACTGGGAACTTCTACAACTGCAAGCCAGATTCAGAAGAGGATGTGGAACAAGGGGTATCATTGCTGATGTCGGATGGATCTTGTCTGAAAGCAAATAATACCAGAAAGATGTTTACCTGTGTTTTATTCATTATGCAAAAAAACATTCAAATGTGTGGATCATAACAAATTATGCATAACATTGAGAAGAATGGGAATTCCAAAGCACTTCATTGTGCTCATGAGGAACCTGTACATAGAGTGGGAAACTGTCATTCAAACAGAACAAGGGGATACTGCATGCTTCAAATCAGGAAGGGTTGTATCCTTTCACCATACTTATTCAATCTGTATGCTGAGCAAATAATCCAAGAAACTGTACTATGTAAAGAAGAATGTGGCACCAGGATTGGAGGAAGACTCATTAACAACCTGCCATATGCAGATGACACAATCTTGCTTGCTGAAAATGAAGATGATTTGAAGCACTTACTGATGAAGATCAGAGACTACAGTTCTCAGTATGGATTACACCTCAGCATAAAGAAAATGCAAATCCTCACAACTAGACAAATAAGCAGCATCATGATAAATGGACAAAAGATTGAAGTTGTCAAAGATTTTATATTACTTGGATCCACAATCAATACCAATGGAAGCAGCAGTCAAGAAATCAGATGTTGTGTTGCACTGGGCAAATCTGCTGCAAAAGACCTGTTTAAATTGCTGAAGAGCAAAGATGTCTCTTTGAAGACTAAAGTCTGGTGGTGTAGTGCCTAAGGCATTTGACTGGTAACCAGAAGGCTGGCGGTTCAAACCCAGCTGCTTCATGGGAGCAAGATGAGGCAATCTACTTCCATAATCTACCCAGCTACTCCTTGGAAAGAAGATTGGGCAATCTACTTACATAGAGATACCACCTGAGAAACCCAAGGAGGGGTTGCTGTGGGTGGAATTGACTCAATGGCAGTGAGTTTGGTTTTGTTTTTAACCCAAGCCATGGTATTTTCAATCACCTCATATGCATGTGAAAGCTGGACAATGAATAAGGAAGACAGAAGAGTTGATGCTTTTGAGTTGTGGTGCTGGTGAAGAATACTGTAAATAGCGTGGACTGGCAGAAGAACAAACAAATCTATCCTGGAGGAAGTGCAGCCAGAAAGCTCCTTGGAAGTGAGAATGGCCAGAATTTGTCTCACCTACTTTGGTCATGTTGTCAGAATGGAGTATCCTCTGGAGAAGATAAGAGGCTAAGACTATCCTCTTATCATGCTTGGTAAGTGAAGGGTCAGGGAGGAAGGGGAAGACCCTCGATGAGATGGACTGATGCATTGGGTGCAATGATGGGCTCAAGTATAGCAAGGATTTTGAGGCTGGCACAGGACTGGGCAGTGTTTCATTCTATTGTACATTCTGTTGTTCTGTGAGTTAGAGCTGACTCCATGGCACCTAACAATGATACAAACAACATAGTTGATATGTAATGAAAATTAAGCAAATTTTATTTACCTATAGGATTTTATTTTTTAACAACTTTATTGAAGTTTATTCATATGTAATAAACTATCTAATTACCAATTCCATTGCTCTTCATTTCTGTACATAGATTCACATTTCCATCTGGTATCATTTTCCTTCTGTCTAAAGGACTTTCTTTAATACTTCGTATTATGCATGTCTGCTGATGAATTCTTTCAGCTTGTCTATGTCTGAAAAAGTCTTTGTGTCACCTTTATTTTTGAAAGATGTTTTTGCTAGGTATGGAATTACAGGTTGTGAGGGTATTTTTTTTTCTTTCAGAATTTTAAAGATGATGCTTTACTGTCTTCTCACATGGTGAGAAATCTTATAGAGTCCATATCTTTGTACCTACATGGATAATATATTTTTTGTTTGACTGTGTTTAAGATTTTCTCTTTACGTATGTGTTGAGCAATTTGATTATGGTGTACTTTTTTTTTTTTCCAAGTTTATTGTGCTTGAGAGTTCACTGAGTTTCTTGGGTCTGTGTGTTTATATTTTTCATCAAAGTTGGAAAAAAAATTCAACCTTTACTCTTCAAAATTTTTTTTTCTGTCCCTTCATATTGCTGCCACCCTCTTCTCCTTTGAGGATTCTGATTTCCCACATTAAACCACTTGAGGTGGTATTCTGCATAGTTTCTCTAATTAAGCTTCAAATTCCCTAATCTTTTCTTCTGCAAATCTCATCTGCCATTAATTCTATCAAGTGTTGTTTTTCTTCAGACATTAAAAACAAAATATTACTAGAAATTCAGTGTTTTTTTTTTTTTTTTTTTTAAAGAAACATTTTATGTCTGTACTAAGGAGCTCTGGTGGCATAGTACCTAAGGCACTTGACTGATAACCAGAAGGCTGGTAGTTCAAATCCACCAGCCATTCCTTGGAAGGAAGGTTGGGCAATCTACTTCCATAGAGATACTGCCTCAGAAACCCAAGGAGGGGTTGCTATGAGTCAGGTCTGACTCGACGGCACATGACAACCAGATAGCATGTGTGTACTGCACTTCTTAAACATTGGAGTATAGTTACAATTATTCTAATGTTCCTGTCTGCTAATTCTAACATCTATGCCAATTCTGAAGGAGTTCTGGTGGTGTAGTAGGTGAGATATTTATCTGCTAACCAGAAGGTCAGCGGTTCAAACCCACTCCATGGGAGCAAGATGAGGCAATCTACTTCCATAAAGATTTACAGCTTTGGAAACCCAATGGGGGTCACTATGAATTGGAATTGACTTGATGGCAGTGGATTTGGTTTTTATTAGTATCATTTCTGAGTCAGACAGATTGATTTTTCTGGGTTGTGTTTTTGTGTACCTTTCCATGCTTGATAATATTCATTTGAACACCAGATGCTGTGAGTTTCATCTTGCCAGATGCTGCAAATTTTCATATTTGTACAAATATTACTGAGCTTTATTCTGAGACTCAGCTTTTAAGATTTGTTAAATAGTACCAAAAATATATATGTTATTGTTAGTTGCCTTCAAGTTAACACTGACTCACAGCAACCTTATGTATAACAGAACAAAACATTTCCCTGTCGTGTGCCATCTTCATGTTTGTTGGTTTATTTGTGTTATTGTTGCAGCTATTGTGTCAATTCATCTTATTGAATGTCTCCCTTGTTTTCACTGACCTTCTAACAACTTGATGTCCTTTTCTAGCAATTGGTCTTTCCTGCTCATGTGTCTCCAAAGTAAGCAAGCTAAAGTCTCACCATCTTTTCTTCTAAGGAACATTCAGGTTGTATTTCTTTTAAGACTGATTTGTTTGAAGTAGTGCACAGTATATTCAATATTCTTCACCAGCACCATAGTTTGAATTCATCAACTGTCCTGTCCTCCCTTTTAGTTATCCAACTCTCTAGGGAGGCAAAGCCCTTCTGAATATTCTCCATTTGGCTGTTGAAACCAGGCACTATTCCCAGCCTTGTGTGAACACCCAGTGGGCACACTTCCTCTAATCCTTTTGGGTCTTAATCCAGCCTTGAGTAGTTTTCTCACGTGTGTGTGTTTGCCAGCATTCTGCTGAATGTATGCTCAAGGAGAGCCCTCTGCAGATCTCCTGCCAGTGTTTTTCTGTGCAGCTCTCTTTTCCAGTACCACTGTTCTGCAAACTACAGGGGCCCTGGCCTCCTCAGACCATATGTTATAGGTGTACTTGAAGTAAATAAGCTAAGAAATTAAGAGACCCTCTGCCTGCTTCTGGCTCTGCCTGACATGCTATTTGCATGACAACAACCTGCATTTTAAAGTCTACTTTTCTATGCTGCTCTGCTGAGCATATGTTCTATCAAGCAGAAGCCATTTAGAAGGAGCACCTCCTGATCTCTCATCTCCCTCTTTCTCACTCTCCCATCTCACCTACCCCCTCTAGTCCCATATCTGTGTCTATGATTTGTTTTGTTTCACAAAAGATATCAGCTTTGTGGAAGATGGACTGATTTTGTTTTAAGGAATTAAATAAGTAAATAAATAAAGGATACAAACCTGCTTATAAATAGGGAAATTTATCAGTTTATGTGACTGAGAAGTATAGGGGCAGAGCTGGTTTCAGGTCAAAGCTCAACCCATGGTCATCAGAATCAATTAGGTTGAATGATAGGAACTTATAAATACTTGACACTTTTGACCTTTAAAACAAAGAAACATCATACTTTTAACGTTATGATTTTGTCTCACTTCTCTTCACTCTGCTTCTACCTACGTCAGCTCCATTTTTTTTATTTATTTATTTCAATAGCTTGTTTTACATTCAATGTTATGTGTACAATTAGTTTCATTCCCCATTCGCCATGTCCAACCCTAACCCAATCTCCTCCCCTCCCTACCTTGTAACCCTCCCCCTGTGCCCCTCATATTTATGCACTCCTGTTTGTCCTGCATTTTCTCAATTTGGATGTTGGTGCTCTGGTGCCCCGTGGTCTATTGTTCTAAGGGATGTATTACCATAGAGTATGTGGGTGCGTCATACTGGATTGAGTGGTCTGTGTGTACATCTTATTAACTATTGGGCTGAAAGCCAGCCCCTGGGGGTGTGTTTTATTCCAGGTGCAGAACATATTCCAGGGCCATAGTATTGGGGGCCTCATCAGATTTCATCTGACCAGTAACTCAGTCATTATTGAGTTTTTGGATTTTGTTCCACATTTTTTTCCTCGCACTCTATCCATGATCTCCAGATTTGATCCTTTCCTGAGTGGTTGGCATTGGTAGCTGGGCACCATCTAGTTCTTTTGGTCTCGAGGGCTATCATGTTCTATGGAGACTATTAGCTGCATCTTAGATGGCCGCTTGAAAGCTTTTAAGACCCTAGTCACTACTCACCAATGTAGAATGTGGAACAAAGCTTTTATGTATTTTGTTGTGCCAGTTGAGTCTGGTGTCCCCAGTACTATGGTCCTGAGCCAGCAGATCTATTGGATCTCTCTGCCATAGTGTCTGGGTGTCTGTGAGGGATTACTCTCTGTCTGTCTTCTATTGTTTCTGTAAGGACTGCAGGTATTTTGTATCACTGGTGTTTGTGCAAGATTAGCCTCAGCTGAATCTATCCTTGGTCTAGAGTATACCTCTGTTCACTGACCCCCATCTGATCCTCTCAGGTGTTGATGTATTTTTCTGTAGCCTGGTGTTTGGTGTTAATGGTAATGCAATATTGTGGATTCATGGTGGCCACTTGGCTCTCATGGGTTCATGTGTCCATTCCTGAGCTAACCTTAAGGGCTATATAGGGCACTGGTTGGCATAAGCCAGGGCCCCGTGATCCAGTCCTAAAACAGGGGTGGGGGCCTGCCTGAGGCACTTGACATGAGAGTAGGAAGAGCTGGTATCCCAGGCAGAAATCAGGAAACAGCCTCTAGCCCATATTGACACATGAGAGTATCTTGCTTTGGTTGCTGGTATGTAAAGAGTGGCACCATGATTAAATGCTCAACTGCTAACCAAAATGTTGGTAGTTTGAATATACCAGCTGCTCTGCTGGAGAAAGATATGGCAGTCTGCTTCCCTAGAGATTACAGCTTTGAAAACCCTGTGGTGCAATTTTACTCTGTCCTATAGGGTCTCTATGAATTGGAATTGACTTGACGGCAATGGGTTTTGGTTTACGTTAAGGGGAGATACTGGTGACCTATTCCCTTCACTACATTTTCTCTGGCTAACTCAAGGTTATCCAGAAGATACAGAAATGTCACTTAATGAAAGTATCCTCCTCCTCATCTTCTTTTTTAAAAAATCAAATATGTAAAGTTAACTTCCCAAGAGTGAATATAAGCCAAGAGAAGGTGTTAGTACTTTTGTTTGTCTAAAAATTTCTTTCTTTGTGTTTTTAATTATCTTTTGTTTTTTGCTTTAACATCTCATTATAAAAAAGAAATTAAATGTAACTGTATTTTATGACTCTCAACTGTCAGTTTGAGAAGTTTCATCTTGTGCCCCTAACAATCATGGGCTGACAGAAGGCATATTGGTGGTGCGTAAATCACCTGATGCACTTCTCCATGGGAATGACACATGTGGTTTTTGTGGAAAGATGTGATCTTTGAAATAAAAGTGGATAATCTACATCTGAATTTAAGGTTTTATGTAAGTTTATACACATATACATATAGACATACATATATATGTATGCACTAAATACAACATGTAATCAGTTACTTCTTGTTGATTCTGACTAATAGCAACCCCATGTGCATCAGAGTAGAATTGTACTTCCTAGGGTTTTCAATGCTGAATTTTTTAGAAGTAGATTGCTAGGCCTTTCTTCTGAGACACCTCTGGGTAGACTCAAATCTCCAAACTTTCAGTTAGCAGACAAGTACATTGCTAAAAAGGCAGTAAGGCCACATCTTCTGACCTCCTCTAACTGCACAAAAGGAAGACAGAATTACCATAAGTATCCCAAAGCCTATTCCTGTGAGGCCAGACATGCTGCCTCCCTCCAGCCCTTTCACCAACCCTGACACCAACTGTTCCTCCTGCAGCACTCACCACCTTTCTGCTGGGTTCAATAATTCACTGCAGTGGCCACACAGAACTCACAGATTATGCAGTTTATTAGGGAAGCACTAGGCTACAATTCAAGTTTAGGAACAATGCTCAGTCTCTCTTGGCCCACCATCTCTCAGCCAATGGTCTCTCTCCCAACAGTGCATGTCTCTTGGTGTCTCTCTCAGCAAAGAGTGTCTCTTGGTGTCTCTTTCTCAGTAGCGCTTGTTTCTCAGGAGTACATTTCTCTCAGCAGCACGCCCTTCCCAGCCAGCAGTCAGAGAGAGACCTCTTCTCCCTTTAGGAGGCCTCCTTTTGAGCCTGACAGAGTGGCCAAACTAACCAATCATCACATCAGAATTCTAAGCACCTGAAAGAGAGCGAACTTCCCAGAACATTACTTTGTGCTGCTCCCAACAGAATTACCCCAGGTGGATAACTTTTACAGTCAGAAGTTCCTCAGTTGCTCACAGCAAATTCCACCACAGAGTTTACAAAGATTTATGGGTAGAAAAGCCACACTAAGAAATTTACTACACTGCATCATTAACCATTTTCACCACCCAGGGACTTCATATACATAGATACATACTTTGAAATATTGTCATCAAATAGAATTTATTGTTAATATAAAAAGTACCTTCAGCATCCATGATAAAGATAGTTTTCTATGCACTATTTTAAATATAATACTTTACCTGAACTCAGCATAACACAGAGAACAAAACCTTGGTAGGAATTAGGAGACTTGGGACATAAACTATCTGTGCAATAAAATCTCATAAGACTTTGAAAAAGGAACTTCTTTCTAGGCACCATTTTCCTCATCTGTAAAAGGACATTATAGGCTCTTTTCAGATCTAGAATGGTGTAATTCTCTAAATTTTTCCATTGGTACTATGATAAATTCTAGTGCGGTACAAATATGAAATTAATCTAAAAATTGAGTAAGTCACAAAATTCAAACTCAAAAAACCCATAGCCATTGAGTTGATTCCTACTCATAGCAACCCTATAGGACAGAGTAGGTAGAACTGTCTCAGAGTTTCCAAGATTGTAAATCTTTATGGAAGCAGGCTGTTTCATCTTTCTCCTGTGGAGAAACTGGTGAGTTTGAACTGCTGATCTTTTGTTTAGCAGCTGAGCACCTTAACCACAGCACTACAGGGCTCCTGTAAAATCCAGACATACAGAACAAAGTATGTTATTGTTGTTAGTTGCCATTGAGTTGGCTCTGAGTCATACAACAGAACGAAACACTGCCCTGTCCTGTGCCATCTTTACAATCCTTGTTATGCTTGAGCCCACCATTGCAGCCATTTTGTCAATCCATCTCGTTGAGGGTCTTCTGCTTTTTCACTTACCCTCTACTTTACCAAAAACGATATTCTTCCCCAGAGAAATGTCCCTTCTGATAACATGACCAAAGTAGGTCAGATGAAATTTGGCCATTCTTGCTTCCAATGAGCATTCCAACTGCACTTCTTCCAGGATTTGTTCGTTCTTCTGGCAGTCCATGGTATTTTTAGTATTCTTCACCAACACTTACTCACTTGTGCTTACTCACTGATCTGCACTGAACACGTTCCCTTGTTACCCTACTGAGAGGGGCCAGGTCTTCGGGAGCAAGGTAAGCACGGGCGTAGCACAGAGTAGCAGGCCGGAAGAGCAGGAGGAAGGGGTGG
>NW_006921788.1:365469-370360 GCF_000298275.1 Orycteropus afer afer
CGACGAAAGAGGGGGAGGCCTTCAACGAGATGGATTGATACAGTGGCTGCGATGATGGGCTCGAGTATAGCAGGGATTGTGGGGCTGGTGCAGGATCGGGCAGTGTTTCGTTCTGCTGTGCATGGGGTCGCTATGAGTCAGAAACGACTCGACGGCACTTAACAACAACAACACCAACACCACAATTCAAAGGCATCAACTCTTCTTCAGTTTTCCTTATTCATTGTCCAGTTTTCACATGCATATGAGGCTATTGAAAATACCATGGCTTGGTTAGGTGCACATTATTCTTCAAAGAGACATCTTTGCTCTTCTACACTTTAAAGAAGTGTTTTGCAGCAGACTTGCCCAGTGCAATACAACCTCTGATTCCCGACTGCTGCTTCCTTGGATGTTGACTGTAGATCCAAGTAAAATGAAATCCCTGATAACATCAATATTTTCTCCATTTATCATGATGTTGATTATTAGTCCAGTTTTGAGGATTTTTTTTTTTTTTTATGTTGAGGTATAATCCATATTGAAGACGGTAGTCTTTGATCTTCATCAGTAAGTGCTTCAAATCATTTTCACTTTCAGTAAAGAAGGTTGTGTCATCTGCATGTTGCTGGTTGTTAATGAGTCTTCCTCCAAACTTCATGCTGCATTCTTCTTCATATAGTCCACCTTCTCTGATTATTTGTCCAGGATACATATTGAATAAGTATGGTGAAAGGATACAACCTTGACACACACCCTTTCTGATTTTAAACCATGCAGTCAGTATCCCCCTTTTCTCTTTGAATGATGGCCTCCTGGTCTACGTGCAGGTTTCTCATTAGAAAAATTAAATATTCTGGAATTCCCATTGTTTACAATATTACCCATAATTTGTTACGATCCATACATTTGAATTCCTTTGCATAGTCAATAAAACACAGACATCTTTCTGGTATTCTTTGCTTTCAGCTAAGATCCATCTGACATCAGCAATGATATACCTCACTACATGTCCTATTCTGAATCCAGCTTGCATTTCTGGAGGTTCCCTACCAATATATTGCAGCAACCATATTTTAATAATCTTCAGCAAGATTTTACTTGCATATGATATTAATGATATTGTTCGATAATTTCCACATTCTGTTGAATTACCTTTCTCTGATGATTTCTTCCAGTCAGTTGGCTGGGTCTTCCAAATTTCTTGGCGTAAACGAGTAAGTGCCTCCAGCACTGCATCCATTTGTTGAAACATCTCAAAGGGTATTCTGTCAGTTCCTGGAGTTTTGTTTTTTCCAGTTCCTTTAGTGAAGGCTCGACTTCTTCCTTCAGTACCATTGGTTCTTGATAATATGCTACCCTCTGAATGAGCTGGACATTGATGAGTTTTTTTTGATATAGTGACTCTGTATTCTTTCCTTCTTCTTTTGATGTTTCCTGCATCATTTAATATTTTGCCCGTAGAATCCTTCAGTCTTACAACTCGAGGCTTGAATTATGTCTTCGGTTCCTTCAGCTTGAGAAATGCTGAGTGTGTTCTTCCCTTTTTGGTTTTCTAATTCTAGGCCTTTTCACATTTCATTTACTTTGTCTTCTCTAGCCGCCATTTGAAATCTTGTGTTCACTTCTTTTATTTAGGCATTTCTTCCATTCACTTTAGTTACTTTCCATTCAAGGGCAAGTTTCAGATATCCATTTTGGTCTTTTCTTCTTTTCCTGTCTTTTTAATGACCATTTGCTTCCTTCTTGTATGATGTTCTTCATGTCATCCTGCAATTCGTCTGGTCTTTGGTCATTGGTGTTCAGTGTGTCAAATCTGTTCTTCAGATGGTCTCTGAATCCAGGTGTGAAATTCTAAATTCTAATTCTAAATATCAGGTGTGATATAATGAAGGTTGTATTTTGGCTCTTGTGGACTTGTTTTAATTTTCTTGAGCTTCAACTTGAACTTGCATATGAGCAATTGATGGTCTGTTCCACAATCAGTTCCTGATCTTGTTTTGACTGATGATAATTGAGCTTCTTCATCACCTCTTTCCACAGATGTAGTCAATCTGATTCCTGTGTATTTTATCTGATGAGATCCATGTGTTTAGGCACTGTTTATGTTGTTGAAAAAAGTATTTGTAATGAATAAATCGTTGGCCTTGCAAAATTCTATCACGCAATCTCTGGTGTCATTTCTATAACCAAGGCCATGTTTTCCAACTACTGGTGATTCTTCCTTGCTTCCGACATTCACATTCCAATCACCAGTAATTATCAATATGTCTTGATTGCATGTTTGGTCAATTTCAGTCTACAGAAGTTGGTAAAAATCTTTAATTTCTTCATCTTTGGCTTTTGTGGTTGGTGTATGTGTAAATTTGAATAATTGTCATATAAACTGGTCTTCTTTGTAAGTATATGGATTTTATTCTATTACTGATAGAATTGTACTTCAGATAAATCTTGAAATGTTCTTTTTGATGATGAATGTAACTCTATTCCTCTTCAATCTGTCATTCCCAGCATAGTAGACCATATGAATGTCTGATTCAAAATGGCAATACCAGTCCATTTCAGCTCACTTATGCCTAGGATATCAATCTTTATGAATTCCATTTCAATTTTAACAATTTCAAATTTTCTAGATTCATACATAATACATTCCACCTTCTGATTATTAATGGATGTTTGCAGCTGTTCCTTCTCATTTTGAGTCATGCCCCATCAGCAAATGAAGGTCCCCAAATCTTTACCCAAGCTGTGTTATTAAGGTCACCTCTACTCTGAGGAGTGAGCTCTTCCCCAGTTTTATTCTGAGTGCCTTCCAATCTGAGGGGCTCATCTTTCAGCACTATATCAGAGTTTCATGGCTCTTCATAAAAGTTTTCCATTAATATATCAGGCAGTGTTTCACTGCCATTCCTAAGGTTTTCAGTGGCCAGTTTTTTCAGAAGTAGATGGTCCCATCCTTCTTCCCAGTGTTTCTTTGTCTGGAAGCTCTACTGAAACCTGTCCACCATGGGTGACCCTGCTTGTATTTGAATTATCGGTGCTATAGCATCTATCCTCACAGCAACATGCAAGCCACCACAAGATGACAAACTGACAGACGAGTGGTGGGAAACAAAGTATACAGTATCAAAAATGCTTCAGCCCAAAGGAACTACTTTTTGATATGTTGGTGAATTTTCTTCTAGACACCTATGTACTGAAATACATATAAATATAATTTTTCGTAAATAAGACCAACCATATTTTCTGTTCTGTAACCTGCTAGCCAAAGACTTAATTTGCTGTTATTAAAATGATAAATTCACTGCCTCCTAACTGG
This sequence comes from Orycteropus afer afer, assembly GCF_000298275.1. Taxonomy (NCBI): domain Eukaryota; kingdom Metazoa; phylum Chordata; class Mammalia; order Tubulidentata; family Orycteropodidae; genus Orycteropus; species Orycteropus afer. The sequence continues at coordinate 368,768 of NW_006921788.1, forward strand.
TGATACCTAGGTGCTGCCTAGGAATCTCTGTTTCCTTAGTCAGCTCTCTGCCGTTTTTTAGAGCTGCTATTTTAAACTATCTCACATCTCCTTTAATTTCAACTACATGCATCTCTCCCTTCCCTATCAGCAGACTAACCCACTTCCTACTCCCCAGGGAAAGCAGAAGACATCTCCTTTAACTTACTGCAGCCAAACCTGCTGATGTGATTTACCTGCATTTACACACACCTTTTCTCCTCCCTTCCTGGTCCAAAGAAAGGTGTTCCCTCTCTTGCTTAAGACTGATGTGTTCACCTGTGTTCTGAATCCCTGCCTCTCCCCCTATGGTTTGGCCTCACTAAACTCTTGTATTGAGCTCCCTAAATCTTGCTCCACTTCAGCACCACTAGCCTCATCTCAGAGTCCCTGCGTGGTGGAAATAGGGAACTCAGCTGTTAACCAAAAGGTTGGTGGTTCATGTCCACTCAGCGATACCTTGAAAGAAAAGCCTGGCAATCGCATTCTGAAAAACCAGCCATTGAAAACTCTATGGAGCACAATTCTACTCTGACACAGTCGGGGTCATCATGAATCAGATTGGTTCAATGGGAACTGGTGATGGTGGAGGTAGCCTCATCTCAATTCTTTGAATAGAGAAACTTCTTTTTTTTGCCTAAGGACTCTTGCTCTTGTCCCTGTTTCTGAATGCTTTGCCCTCTATTCTCCTCAAGGCTAGCTCCTTCTCACCTTTCAGATCTTTCTTTAGATACCCTTTCTTTGAGAGTGTTCTCTAAGAGTCTCAGTAGATGCCTCTTCATCTTGTTAGATTCCCCTTCAGCACTATGTTTGTTGCTTACAGCACTTATCACAATGTATATTATAAGATTCTTGGTTGGTTCCTTTGTTTATTGCCTGTCTCCTTCACAAACTTATAAACTTCATAAGGGCAGAAACTATTTTAACTACCAATGCATACTCACTGCCTAGCAGAGTACCAAATACTGTTATCATTTATTGAATAAATAAATAAATGAACAAACAAATATCTTCCTAACTTGAGGAGTCATTTCAGTTGAAGAAAATTTACTGATGTTTTATCTGGACCAACTGGTAATTTTTATGGATTAAACTTTGTGGTATCACCTCCAGATTTCATAATTCTAATTTGGGTCTTCTTGAACAGTGTGTACTGACTTCTCATAGTCAATAGAATCATCACTTTTAAGTTTACATGAAAAGTAAGATGTGACTAGACATTTTAGTGTGTTACAGGAATTTAGTTGTTTTCATTATTTGTAGTGATGAGAAACTAATATAGAAGAATTCCCTTATGAAATGGGCCTAATTTCATGGATAGGATATAACACTGGAAAGTCATATTGCCTAATAAGGATCTGTAGAGTTAAGAATTGTTGCAATTGGATACAAGTGATCATAAATCTTAGATTTTCACAGATACAAATTTGGAATTTTAGAAAATGTGTTTACTCTTGTAGGCCATGTTATTTCTGTTGCTACCCTTTGAGTAGGAGCTCTGGTAGCATAGTGCCTAAGGCACTTGACTGCTAACCAGGAGGCTGGTGGTTCAAACCCACCAGCCACTCCTCGGAA
>NW_006921788.1:370460-372076 GCF_000298275.1 Orycteropus afer afer
GGAAGGAAGGTTGGGCAATCCTATTTCCGTAGTGATAACTGCCTCGGAAACCCAAGGAGGGGTTGCTAGGAGTCGGGGCCGACTCGATGGCAAATAATAACAACAACAACAACCCTTTGAGTTATCATTTGTATTGTTTTGAGGTCAATATGGATATATATGTTTGAAAAAAAAAATTTATGTATATAATGACCAAAAAATACTGGCACATAATTCACCCACTGCATATTGTTGTTTAGTGCCATCAAGTCAATTCTGACTTACAGGGAAGTGACCCCTGTGACAGAGTAGAACTGTCCCATAGGATTTTCTGGGTTTTTTAAAGGAGCAGATCATTGGATCTTTCTCCCACAGAGCTGCAGTTTGGGTTTGAACCCTCACCATTTATCTTAGTAGCCAAGTGCTTAAGTGTTGTACCACCAGGATTTCTAGCCACTAAATGAAGGAAGAATACAATTCCTTGTAATTTCCATTTTATTCAGGTGGTCAGACTCAATGAAACTCACTGACCTTGCATCAGTTTTGACTCATTGTGACCCCTCCTTGGGTTTCCAAGGTGGTATCTCTACAGAAATAGATTGCCCGGTTTCACCAGGAGTGCCTTAGGCAGGCACTATGCCACCAGAGTGCCTAGTGGTCAGACTGTTTGCTGTTGTTGTTATGTGCCGTCAAGTCAGAACTGACTCATAGCGACCTCTTCTTGGGTTTCCAAGGTGGTATCACTATGGAAGTAGATTGTCCAACCTTCCTTTCAAGGAGTGGCTGGTGGGTTTGAACTGCCAGCCTTCTGGTTAGCAGTCAAGTGCCTTAGGCACTACGCTACCAGAGCTCCTAAAAACACCTTCCCACTGACTGGCGTGAAGTGGATCGGACTCCTAGTGAGCCCTTCTTGGGTTTCCAAGGAAGGCTGAATCCAGAAAGAGACGGCCTGGTCTACCTGGCGAGGAGCGGTTGGCCAGACTAGCACATAGTAACTCTCACACCTGGCAGTTACTGATGGGGTGTTGTCTAGCATTTTGCTGAAGAATTATAAAAAAGGTAATAGTTACATCATCTGCATCTGCTGTTATAGTAACTTGTTGTTATGTGTCATCGAGTCAGACCTGACTAGTAACTTAGCTTTTATTAAAATACTTTTTATTATTATAGAAAGCAAATTGGCATAATTCTTTATTTAAATGAGTTTTTTTTTTCTGATCACCAAAATGATACATGTTCACTGTTTAAATTTAGAAAATGTAGAAAACAGAAAGCAAAAAAAAAAAACACAAAACATCATGCATACTTACAACACGAAAGATAATGGATATTGTAAGAACATACTGTGTTCATTATAGTTGGATTTATGCTACAGGTATTGTTTCATAACTTTTTTTCCCTCCGTAACATATTGTGAAGATTTTCCCATATCATTAAGAATTTCTCTAATATGTTGTTGTCATGTGCCGTCGAGTCGGCCCCGACTCCTAGCGACCCCTCCTTGGGTTTCCGAGGCAGTATCACTACGGAAGTAGGATTGCCCAATGTTCCTTCTGAGGAGTGGCTGGTGGATTTGAACCGCCAGCCTTCTGGTTAGCAGTCAAGTGCTTTAGCCACTATGCTACCAGAGCTCCTAA
>NW_006921788.1:372176-385159 GCF_000298275.1 Orycteropus afer afer
GCTCTGGTTGTGTAGGGCTTAAGGCATTTGACTGCTAACCAGAAGGTTGGTGGTTCAAACCCACCAGCCACTCTGCAGAAGGAAGACTGGGCAATCTACTTCCGTAAAGATTTACGACCTTCGAAACCCAAAGGGGTCACTATGAGTTGGAATCAACTTGATGGCAGTGAGTTTGGTTTGGTTTTAATTGCATGGTACTCTATCATATTGCTGTATTATTTTTTAATGAGCCCCTGCCTAAGGCATTTGACTGCTAACCAGAAGGCTGGTGGTTCAAACCCACCAGCCACTCCTCGGAAGGAAGATTGGGCAATGTACTTCCATAGTGATACTGCCTCGGAAACCAAGGAGGGGTTGCTAGGAGTTTGATCCAACTGGATGGCAGTGAGTAATTATAGGGAAAACTCTGGAGCACAGTTCTCCTCTAGTACACGTGGTGCCTCCATGGGTCAGAAGCAACTCAACAGCAACTGGATGGAAAAATTATAGGGAAATTAAGTTTCCCACTTTTGCTATTTTGTAAATAATGCTATAGTGAACATCTTTGGAAATACAGGTTTATGTACATTTTCATTTCTCAATTGTAAATTATTAAAGTGGGGTTAATGGGTCAATGGGAAGTCAGCACAAGTAGGCTTAGTTTTTTAAAGGATGGCAAGATAATTGAGAAGGGAAAGAATCATTGTATGGTCACTTTATCTTTTGAAAATATTACTTTTCTTTCTAGTAAGTACTCCAGACTAAGCTGAGAGAAGCAATTTTCAATTTTCTAGTGGAGCAGTAAAAAAGGTACACCTTGTTAATAATAAAATTGCTTGATATAACGGACTTTTAGATCCAATGACTTATTCTCTAGTATACCACTAAACCAGGAAGACAGGGTCCAGATATAACTCACTTTCTTTTGTGTTCACAGAATTTCTGGAATTGGCTGGCACATAACAGAAACTTAGTAGATAGATACATAGTGAATGGATGAGTAAATGAATGAACCATTATTAACTGGTTGGTATTACAGAATTTTTCTAACAGCTCATCCATGCATTTCAAAAGCCAGGCCTCCTAATTTGTTTACTGACTTCCTCTTAGAAGTGGCACCACTTTGAAAGACAGATGAAGATTTTAATCTTACTTTGGTGATTTACTGTGCAACTTTCTGGTTCTCAGTTTTTTCATCTGTAAAATGAGGCTGTAGTACTCTGAATTCTTGCTGCTTCAATGAATTTACATTCCCAAGCCTGTTCTCTTTTCCATACCATCTTCTAGAGTAATGTCATCTCCTCCTTTGATTAAGTCTATCTATTAATTTTGAAAGCCAGAAGCATTAGAAGTACTAGAAAACATTGATTTCAGAAAAGTTGGGGAGAATATGGAACGTTGCTTGGATAAGCATGCTAAACCAAAAAAAAAAAATTAAAAAAAATAACAGCCTCACTGCTATCGAGTTGATTCAACTCATAGTAACCCCTCCTTGGGTTTCTAAGGTGGTATCTCTACAGAAGTAGATTTCCCAATCTTCCTTCTGAGGATTGGCTGGTGGGTTTGAACCACCAGCCTTCTGGTTAGCAGTCAAATGCCTTAGGCACTACACCACCAGAACACCAATGCTAGATGTAAATTAAATTCTTAACCCAAAGTAACTTAATTACTTGGACTGCAATTTTGAAGTTTATACCTCTGAGATACATGTTTTAAATTCAGAAAAAAACTCTACATACTTTGGAACTTATTTTTAGAAGATATTAATGTTTTATTAGAGCATTTTCATGTCTTCAAAATATTACTTTAAGAGGCTTAATCTCTTTCTGACCTTTAAACACAATAGCATAATTTGTTCATCTTCATATAAAAGTAAACTTTTTCTTACAGCTTAGTGTAAAAAATTTCAAAGAGAAAAGTATGCTTTATTACCTCCCCAATCTTGCTCTTTTCAGAATTACGAGGGGCAAGTATTTTCGTCAGAATTCATTTTTATTTCTGGAATATGTTAATGTGATCACTGTCACAAAAGTTATGTACATCAAGTTATATGAGGGAATAAAAGAAAGAAGAATTAATTTTGAAGTTCTGAAGGATGAGCAGTATGTTTATCCTCTCAGTTTTCTGGTTCCTTGAAAATGGCGTGGGGTAGGGGAATTGTGTTTCATTTTCTCTGTAGTCTGAGTGCCCAGTCCATTGATTAGCATGTGTTTTTGTTGTTAGTTGCTGTCAACTCTGGATAGACTCATGGTTACTCTGTGTACAATAGAATGAAACATTGCCCACTCATGCATTATCCTCACAAGCACTGTTATGCTTGAATCTATTTTTGCAGCCACTGTGTATTTTGAATGTCTTCCAATCTAGGAGACTCATCTTCCAGCACTATATCAGACAATATTTCGTTGTGATCTTTGGGGTTTCTATTGGCTAATTTTCAGAAGTAGATCACCAGGCTTTTTTTCCTAGTCTGCTTTAGTCTGGAAGCTCCACTGAAACCTGTTCACAGTGGGTGATGCTGCTGGTATTTGAAATATGGCAGAGATTCCAGCATCTTAGCAACGTGCAAAACATCACAATACAATAAACTGACAAACGTGGTGGGCTTAACACATAGCAGGTTCTTATTCTTTAGCACCACATAGTGAAGGAAGAACTCTTCCTGCTTCTCTTTTAGGGAGAAGAGCCTAAATTTCTAGCCCCACATACACACACAGTTTTCCATGTGTTTACACACACCTCTTCCAATGGGTAGTCAGTCTGAACACAAAGAAAATTCCCCTTGGATAAAATAAGCTGAGCGTTACCTTGCATTCCATACTAAAAAGCTCCCATGGGGTCCTCTGAGGTGTCTCTTGAAGGTATCAGCTAAAACAGCCATGTCAGACTGGCAGGCAGGGAATTAGCAGTTCTTAGCCCTGAGAAGCTTGAAATTGTGGTTCTTCTTTTTCATGTTTACAGCCCGCCTGACACTGAAAGCCCACTGTTTTTACCACCCCAATTAGGTTTGCTACAACAGTCAAGGAGGAAATAGTGTCTACAATGTCCCTACTTGTCTAGAATGTTAAGAAAGACTTCCTTTGCCAGAAACAGTAGTAGACACCCTGCACTGTGGTTGCAGAAGTATATAGCAATTCTTTGCATTCAGTGCTTAAAGGAATGTAAGCTTTTCACAATATCCATCCACAAATGTTCATGGTATGAATATGATGTTTAAAGTACAAGGCAGATGTTGGAGATACAAACAGAAGAAGTAGACATCCACTTTTGAGTGCCACATGTAGACTGGGTACTATGGTAGGTACTTCTCAAACTCATTGATTTCCCATAGGTTTTCAGACAAGTACAGTTCTTGGCACTTCACAGATGAGGAAATTGAGCCTTAAAGAGGTGAAGTGGTCTCCTTGGGGCACACAGTTTGAAGTGGATAAGATAGGGAGAGACCCCAAGTCTGTATGCTCTAACTGAATGGTTAGAGATGCCCAAAGGCACCTCTAAAGAATGGCCTGGTGAGCTACTCTAAAAAAAATAACAGCCATTGAAAATCCCATGGAGCGCAGTGATACTCAGACACACATGGAGTTGGCATGAGTTGGAATTGACTAGAAGTAACTGGTACTGGTTATGTCTTTAATCCTCACAGTGATTCTATGAGGTAGATGGTCATGTCCCCATTTTACAAATGAAAATACTAAAGCTCCCAGAGATAAACTCAATTCCTGTGGTCACTCAGCCTTTGAGTGTGAGAGCTTAGATATGTGTGGGCCAAAGGCCAAGTACTTTGCCCTCAATCCCAGTGCTTCCCCTGTACTTGACAACTTTATCTTTGAGATGGATGTAAGCATATGGAAGAGATTTAGATGCCCTCTAAAACTTAAGGAACTGTGGTAGTATATCAGTTAAGTGCTCAGCCACTAACTGATGAACCTACTCGGTGGCTCTGTGGGAGAAAGACCTGGCATCTGCTCTGGTAAAGTCCTGGAAATCCTATGGGACAGATATATATTGTCACATTGGCTCACTATGAATTGGAATTACACTCAAGAACAACATCTAAGACTGACTTACTCATTAATGGTAGTATTTTATGGGAGAGACTACAAAACCAAGCCAGTGCTAAGAGCTATCTGTGCCATAGGGCATTTCTCCTGCATAAGAATCCCTTTAAGGTGAGGAGACACTTTTCACTGCAGATGATCCAGTGAGTGCTTTCTCAGGTGGGCACAGCAAAGAGGAATGGAAGATAAGACATTAAGCCCCAAAGAGCCCTCTTTTTCAAAAATCAGGAAAGGCTCAAAGCAGGAGTCATTTAAGCACATCAGTAGAATTGAAAGTAGCAAGACTCTAGCTGAGAGTGACTGGCATTTGTCAGGGAAGAGCTTTTGACTTTTGCATGCAGCCCAACAGACAGCTTTTGCAGGATTAACAGTGCTTTCTTTTAAGGGCAAAAGGAAATCAAGCCTATTACTGATGAGTCCATTCTGACTTATGATGTGCCTTGTGTCACAAAGTAAAACTGTTCCATAGAGTTTTCTTGGATATAATTTTAGCAAATGCAAACCACCAGGCGTTTTCTTTCTTGGCACCACTGGGTGGGTTTGAACTACCAACCTTTCACTTAGCAACCAATCACCAACTGCTTGTGCCACCCAGGGACCTCTCACTTAAGACCAGAATGCTCAAAAGTTGTTCCAGAAAAAATACAAAAAGGCCAAAAGTAATGTGGCAATCAGATCCATGTCTTAGATAGGTCCACATGAGATAGGTATAAACCTAGATAGGTTCACTTTCCAGAGGACAGTTCATCTTCCAACTGTTCACTTCATAGCTTCAGTTCCCAAACTTAAGTTACACAAGCATTTATTGAGTTCCTACAATGGACATACAAGGATGAATATACTGAGTCCTTGTCCACCAACTTATTAAATTAGTGAGTAAGATAAATCATATACACAGACCAAAATGTGTCAGCTCTTATACCCGGAGAGTAATTTATTTCTGAAAGGTTATTTCCTGCTGAGACATCAGGAAAGGCCTCCTGGAGAAGGACTCATTTCAGTGCCAGAGCTGAGTTTAAAGACTGTAGGATCTGAAGTTACAAATTGGAGAGTAAAATGTGTAGAGTGATCCTGAAATAGGAAAAAACAAATAAAAAAAGCAATGCAAATGAAGAATATTTATTCAAAGAGAGTAGGGCTCAGATGATTAAAGTAAGTTCAAAATAGGACAGGAAATAGTGTTTAATTTTTCCTGAGCACTTACTTTGTTCCAAGAATGAGCTAATTTTTTTTCATGCATTCTCTCATTTAATATTTGTAACATCCTTATGAGGCAGGTGTTATTGTCTGAATTTAATTGAGTAGGACAGTGAGTCCTAGAGAGGTTAAGTAACTTGCTCAAGTCAAAAGTAGCAGAGTCAACACTTAAGCCCAGACAATCTGATTGTGAAGTCCACGTGTTTAAGCAAGGAGCCCTGCTGGCACAATGGTTAAGGACTCAGCTGCTAACTGAAGGATTAGTGATTTGAACCTAGTGACACTGTGGGAGAAAAGACCTAGTGATATGCTCTCATAAAGATTACAGCCTACGGAACCCTGTAGGGCATTTCTACTCTGTCCTATAGGATTGCTATGAGTTGGAATCAACTCAATGGTACAAAACAACAGTAGGAGGATAGAAAGAAAATGTATGGTGTTGGGCTAGCGAATTACAACTCTTTGTGCTTTTTGGTGCTTTAAAACCTGGGTATCTTGAGGGAGCAGGGCAGTGGGGCCTGGCTGTAGTGGAATCTGCTGGCCAGGCAGCAACTTGAGCTATTTAGTATGGAAAGAACCCAGAACTATGATTACCAAACACTGGGGTGCAGCTGCAGCCACCCGGAATTAGCTTGGCAGATGGTGACGGGTGACTGGCTGTTCTCCACAGACCTCAGGACATAGCACAACAAATATCACAAGTGAGAGGCACATGGTTTCCCATAAACACATTAGAAAACTTGCTCTGTGAGTTTCTTATTCACTCAAGGCATTTTTCTCTCACATCGCCTCAGTTAAATTAACTCAGGTTGATAATGCTGAAGAATGCTGTACAAAAATCAGATTTTTATGATGAGGCCAGCAGAGTGGGTTGTGTGCATTTATATCTGGATATCTTAAAAATCTTCCAGCATGTTAGAAGCTCGAAAGTTCTCTGCTAGTACAGTATTAGTAGAAACTATTTATAGCATGACAAAACAGCCATTGCAAGTACAGCTTAATTCTTGGGTGACAAGAAACAGGACGTTAATTAGATATTCCAGATAATGGTGATGACCATTTACTGGTAACCAGGCATTTTTCCACATGAGATAGGTATAAATTCTCAGCATCACACACTTGGGGTGTACAGACATAATTTCAAATATTTTATCTGATAAAATCATTTGACTTTGAATCCATATTTTACCTAGTGCCCAGAATGTCATCTACACACTTCTGAGATCCAATTCAGAAATATCTTAGTCACTTCAGGTTTAGAATTCAATATGTTTAGTCTTCTTCACTCTCCAATTTTTATTCTACCCAGGGAAGATGCTAAACTCAGGTGGTCTTATTCAGGTGTTACCTGAAGATAGTACAGAGTGGTTACCCATTTTTCTGTCTTCTGCTATCCTTCCAGACTCAATGTAAATTTATTTAGTCAAACTTTGAAGCAATTCCCAATGGAGACTGGACAATCTACTAGTTCTGATTTGTCCCAGTTAGACTCCTGACTCAGGTACCCTGGTGACATAAAGTTCAACCCTGCCCTCATTCCTAGTAGAAACTGTCCACACAGCTGTTGTCTGATAGATACTTTCTTGTCCCCATAACAGGCCTCTGTATCTCTCCTTCCTAACCAACTTTCACTTCCCACTCAAGACTCCTGTGAAGTTTTGAATATTCCTTCTCACAATACTCAGAGGGTGTAAGGGGCTCTGGTGGCATAGTGGGGGAAGACATTGGGTTGTTAACCAGAAGTTCAGCAGTTCAAACCCACCAGCTACTTCACAGGAGTAATTCTCTGTGAGTTGGATTCAACTCGATGGCATTGAATTTGGTTTGGTTTGGGTAGAAGCCTTCAGGGTATAAAAGTAAATTAATATTGACTCCACACTCCTGTGTGCCATACATGTAACCAGAACTAATAAAGTATCATTTATGTTCAGTGTTCTATTTCTCAGGAATCCTACCCCCATGGGAAATTGTGACCTAATGTCTGCCTACCTGAATGAGGGTATGGTAGGGAGAATAAAATAAGAAATTGGTGCATACCTCTAGTTAGAATTCTTACCCACATATACACAATCTCATTTCATCTTCACAGTATCTCTTGGTGATAGGAATGATTACTTTATTGATGAGAAAATTGAGGTTTAGAAACATTTAATGACATGTTAATGGTCCCACTAAATCCAACAGTGGAGCAGAGTTGAAACACATCTGTATGACTACAGAGAGTGAGCTCCTACCCATTATGCTCAGACAGCAGAGGCTGGAGTTGGCTTACAGACCTCACTTAGAATTCAGGCCTCAGGGTACTTATTTGGAGATGTTTGTGAATCAAAATACTTTTCTGTATTCCTCCATTATCAGCTATTAGGGGCAATAGTTAAGCTTTGTCCGCCTTATGAAGTTCCCCTTCATAAGAAATGGGAATGTGCTGAGAGTCCAGTGGACACCACCATTGCTTATGGATTAGAAGGAATTCCAGAGGGCCATTGGATGGAACAGTACTTCGCTTATTCCAGATCACTGGGTGACCAGTTTGTCCTAGAAAGTCTGGAGGCCTAGGTTCTGGCCCTGGGTCTTCTATCTTCTTACACTAATGCCCTGTAGTCAGTTTCTTCTCCATTATCTGCCAGTTTCTCTGTTAAATAGCACCAACAAAAGGAGTTGCAGTTGTCACTAATTTTGAGATCTTCAAAACAAAGTAGAAGTTCATGGAAAGAATTGAACTCAGTAGCTTAAAAAAGTAATTGAAGTGTTGTGCTTGTGTTCTTTTTATTAAATTTATGTCAAGCTAGTTTTCAGGAAATGTAGTAGATTCATTTCACTGCTCCTAAATTTTACCAAGAAAACCAGTAGTAATATTTTCTCAATCCATTAAAAAATTAAATTCTTTATAGAAATAAGATGAATGACTGACACTTTATTTTTCGCCCATTGTTGTATTTTTCAGTGATTATTAATTACTAGTTAGGTTAAGGGAGCTCTGGTAGCATAGTGGCTAAAGCACTTGACTGCTAAATAGAAGGCTGGTGGTTCAAACCCACCAGCCACTCCTCGGAAGGAAGGTTGGGCAATCCTACTTCCGTAGTGATATTGGCTCGGAAACCCAAGGAGGGGTCGCTATGAGTCGGGGCCGACTCGACGGCACATAACAACAACAACAATAATTAGGAGCTCTGGCACATAACGACAACTGGTAGCATAGTGCCTAAGGCACTTGACTGCTAACCCGAAGGCGGGCAGTTAAAACCCCCCAGCCACTCTTTGGAAGAAATGTTGGGCAATCTACTTCTGTATACTGCCTTGGAAACCCAAGGAGAGGTCACTATGTGTCAGGTATGACTCGATGGCAAATAACAACAACAACAACAATAATTGCAAGCATTTTTTCATGTGTTTGTTGGCTACCTGAATATCCTCTTGGATGAAGTGGATGTTCATGTTCTCTGCCCATTTTTGAATTGGATTGTTTTTCTTTTTGATGTTGGGATCTTGTAGTTTTCTATAAATTTTAGAGATAAGTGCCATTTCAGACACATCATTGCCAAATATTTATTCCCAATCTGTAGATTCTCTTTTTAATCATGTAGAGAGGTCTATAGATGCACAAAAAAATGCAAGTTTTAGAAGACTCCATTCATCTAATTTATCTTCTGCTCTTTGTGCATTTTAGGTTATGTTTGATAGTCTATGTATGCCATAAATTAGTGCCCTTAAGTCTACCCCTATTTCATCTTTGATGTACTTTATTGCTTTAGGTTTTATATTTATGTATTTGATCCATCTTGAATTAGTTTTTGTGGATGGTGTGAGATGTGGATCTTGTTTCATTTTTCTGCAAATGGATATCCAGTTTTCTGAGCCCATTGTTAAAGAGACGATCTCTTCCCAATTAATGGGTTTTGGCCCTTTGTCACAGATCAAGATGCATATACTTCTGAATTCTCAATTCTATTCCCCTGGTCTATGAATCTGTCATTGTACAAATACCAGGCTTTTTTGACTATCATGGTTGTATAGGAGGCAATCCTACTTCCTTAGTGATACTGCCTCGGAAACCCAAGGAGGGGTCGCTATGAGTCGGGCCGACTCAATGGCAAATAACAACAACAACAACAACATAGGAGGTTTGGAGATTGAGGAGTGTGAGCCCTCTTACTTTGTTCTTTTACTTCAGTTGTGCTTTGCTTATTCAAGGTCTCTTTATTTTTCCATATAAAATTATTAGTTTTTCAGTGTCCTTAAAGAATACTGATAGAATCTGGATTAGGATTTCATTGAATCTATGGATCACTGTGGGTAGTATTGACATTTTCACAATGTTCAGTCTTCCTGTCCATGAGCATGGTATGCTCTTCAATAGATGTAAGTCTCTTATAGTCTCTCATAGTAGTGTTTTATAGTTTTCTTTGCATAGATATTTTGTGTTCCTGGTAAGATTTATTCCCAAGTATTTTATATTTTTGGTAGCTAGCACTTGACTGCTAAATAGAAGGCTGGTGGTTCAAACCCACCAGCCACTCCTCGGAAGGAAGGTTGGGCAATCCTACTTCCGTAGTGATATTGGCTCGGAAACCCAAGGAGGGGTCGCTATGAGTCGGGGCCGACTCGATGGCACATAACAACAACAACAACAAGAAGTTAGGTTAAAGTTGCTATCCTTAGTATAAATTAGAAGGAAATAATGGAAGCTGGCTATAGAGAACATAAAATATAGAATGAAAATAAATGCACACACTGTAAAAGGAAATGTACCCCATCAGAAGGACTAAAATGGAAAAGACAATACCAAGTGATGATAAGGACTAGAATTTTCTTACACTGCTGGCAGGAGTGTCAGTTGGTAAAACTTTGAATAACTGTTGAGTGGTCGTGTTGTGTGTCACTGATCTGATTCTGACCATAGAAACCCCTATATGACAGAGTAGAACTGCCTCATAGGGTTTCTCAGGTTGTAATCTTTATTGGAGTAAACCACTGGGTCTTTTTTCCTGTGGAGCATCTGGTGGGCTTGAATTGCCAACATTTCAGTTAGTAGCACTTAACCAGTATGCCACAAGGGCTCCTTAACTGTTTTGTAGGCTATATTAAAACAAACAAACAAATAAATAAAATATATTTGTTGTTGTTGTTGTGGATGGGCTCTTCCTTCTTCCTAGTCTGTCTCAGTCTATAAGCTGGGCTGTTACCTGTGCACCAGGTGCATCTCACTGGGTTTTAAACACCAGAGGCTCAGCCTCAAAACTCACGTCTACATGTCACCATAGTAGGACAAACCAACAGACAAGTTTGTCTTGCTATTGGAGACCACTCATATCACCCCCACCTGGGTCCCTGTGGCTGACTGTACCTCTGTCTGGCTTCCTGGCTTTTAATCCCCTTTCTCCTGCTCTTCTGGCCTGCTGCTTTGGGTGTCCCTGAGTTGTCCCTGGGGCTGACTGCTCCTCTGTCTGGGTTCCTGGCTTTTATCCCCTTTCTCCTGCTCTCTGGTCCTGCTGCTTTGGGTGGGCCTGAGTTTCCTGTCCTCACCTAATCCCTCCGGCTGATTGCTCTTCTCTCTGGCTTCCTGGTTTTTAATCCCCTTTCTCCTGCTCTTCCGGCCTGCTGCTTTGGGCGTCCCTGAATTTCACTTCTAGGTATATGTTTTCCAAAAGACAGGAGTAACTATGTTTATAACAGACTACAGTTGACAATTGACCAACACAGGTTTGAACTGAAGAGTCCACTTATATACAGATTTTTTTTCACTAAGTATATTGGAAAATTTTTTGCAGATTTTCAACAATTTGAAAAAACTCACAGATGAACTATATAGCCTAGCAATATAAAAAAAAAAAAAAAAGAAAAAGCTAAATATGTCATGAATACATTAAATATATGTAGATACTAGTTTATTTCATCATTTACTACCATAAAATATGCACAAATATATTAAAAAAGGTTTAAATGTATCAAAACTTGTACACACACATACAGACCATACATGGCAGTAATTGTAGTCAAGAGAAAAGTAAACACATGCAAAAATGCAGTATTAAATCATAACTGCATAAAATTAACTGTATTATGTATTGTGCTACTATAATAATTTTATAGCCACCTGCTGTTTCTATTGTGGTAAGCTCAAGTTTTGTGAGTATCTACTTAAAACACCATGTGATGCTAATCATCTTTGTGTGAGCACTTTGTCTCCCCAGTAAATTGGTTATCATAGTTAAAAGTGATCTCTTGTGATTCTTGCATATTTTTCACCATGGTTATTGCAATATCATAAACCTGGAGTAACAGCATTGGACTCATGCAAAGTGCTACTAGTGATACTGGAAGTGCTTCCAAGAAGCAAAGAAAAGTCATGACATATCAAGCATGATATACATCATAGATTGAAGTCTATAATTGCAGTAGCCTGTCATTTCAAATAAAGACCATTGTAAAAACAGAAAGGGAAATTCATGAAAACGTTGCTGCAGCAACACTTGCAGGCATGAAAACCTTGCACTTTTTGTGAAATACCTTTTTATTTTGTATTAAAAATGCAGTTTTTAATGTGGATGCAGGATTGCTATAAGAAAGGAATAGCTATAGACTCTAATATGATTTGAGAAGAAGCAAAATCACTATATGACAACTTAAAGGAAAGGTGAAGGATCTAAAGCTGGAGAATTTAATGTCAGCTTGATAATTTTAAAAAGAGGTGTGGCTTAAAAAATGTCAAGATAACAGACAAAGCAGTTTTTGCTGACCAAGAAGCAGTAGATGAGTTCTCAGACACCATTAAGAAAATCATTGAGAAGAAAGGATATCTATTTGAACAGATTTACAGACAAAAGTGGCCCATTCTGAAAGAAACTAAAACAAAACAAAACAAAATGCACAAAGGATTATTTATTGGTAAGGAAGAAAAGTAAGCACCAGGATTTATAACAGAAGGGATAGGCTAACTCTACTGCTTTGTGCAAATGCACCTGGGTTTATGATCAGGACTGTTTATGTTATCAGTAAAGCTTCTGGTCAATAGTAGACCATTAGCAGTTAAGTTTTGGGGAAGTCAAAAGTTACACATGTATTTTTGGCTGTGTAGGGTGTCAGTACTCCTAACCCCCACATTGTTCAAGGGTCAGCTGCATTCATGAAAACCAGAATACTCATAAGTAGTAGAATGAAAAATACATTTTGATGTATTTACACAGTAATAATAATAATAATAACTCACTGCCATCGAGTCGGCTCTGACTCGTAGCAACCCTTCCTTGGTTTTCTGAGATGGTATCACTATGGAAGTAGATTACCCAGTCTTCCTTCCGAGGAGTGGCTGTTGGGTTTGAACTGCCCACCTTCTGGTAGCAGTCAAATAGAATACTATATAGCAATGAGAATGAACAATGAGTTCATACAACATGGATAGTTTTCATTACACACATACACACACACACACACACACACACAAAATTACACAAGAGACCAGATACAAAAGATATATTCTGTATAATTCCACTGATTTAAAATTCAAAGACAGTAAAAATTATCTATGATGTTAGAAGTCAGGATAGTACTTAACTTATGGTCAGAAGAATGTAGGAAGGGGCTTTTGGGTTTTTGATAATTTTCTGTTTCTTGATCTAGTACCTGAGTAGATAGGTGTAGAGTTCAATACATTGAGCTGTTTTGCACCTTCATATATATGTATATAGGAGCTCTGGTAGCGTAGTGCCTAAGGCACTTGACTGCTAACCAGAAGGCTGGCAGTTCAAACCC
>NW_006921788.1:385269-398522 GCF_000298275.1 Orycteropus afer afer
AAGGCACTTGACTGCTAACCAGAAGGCTGGCGGTTCAAACCCACCAGCCACTCCTTGGAAGGAAGGTTGGGCAATCCTACTTCCGTAGCGATACTGCCTCGGAAACCCAAGGAGGGGTTGCTATGAGTCAGGGCCAACTGGACGGCAAATAACAACAACAATATGGCGATCTAGTGGCACAGTGCCTAAGGTATTTGACTGCTAACCAGAAGGTTGGTGGTTCAAACCCATCAATCACTCCATGGAAGGAAGATGGGGCAATCTACTTCTATAAAGATTTACTGCCTTGGAAACCCAATGAGGTCACTGTGAGTTGGAATTGACTCAAGGACAGTGAGTTATTTTGGTGACATATGTATATAAAGAGCCCTGTGATGCAGTGGTTAAGTGCTAACTGAAAGGCGATGGTACAAACTCACCAGCTGCTCTATGGGAGAAAGTTGTGGCACTCTGCTTTCATAAAGATTACAGCCTTGGAAACTCTATGGGGAAGTTTAACTCTGTCCTATAGGGTTGCTATGAGTCAGAATCTATTTGATGGTAAGGGGTTTGCTTTTATATATGTACATCGTATGCCAAGAAATTCACTTTTATAAAGGAAAGGTGTGATAAAAAACCAGGGGTGGCACAGATGAAAAAGGCAGGACAAAGTAAATATTATATAATTAATTGGGCATGAAATTAATTCAGATGAGGAACACTACCTATGCTGAATCTACAAAATAGATTTTAGCAGCCTTATGACTAGGTTTTAACATTACTTTTAAGAGGTGTTAGAGATATCAACTCCATAAGACTACTTGTATTATTCAAGCTACCCAATACCAAATCATAAAAAAAAAATAAAAAGTTGCAGAACATCCTCAGGGGAAAAAAAAAAAAAATGAGATATAAGCAAAATAAATGTTCTTTCACTGTCATTCCCAGTTTCTAAAAGCTCCTTAGCCCCCTTTTTGAGGCTCTCTGGAATCTTTTATTCAGGCTATATATTTCACCATAATTAGGTGACCTGTTTGCCATTATGAGCCTGAGTCAGCCCATTTCATATCAAATGAAAGTGGTCTATATTTAAAAGAAGGAATTCATAATATACCAGCAGGATCTCAGAGTTTAATCACTAGGTTGAGAGCTTCAGACCCCCTATTCCCCTAAGATGCCTGTTCTCCCTGGCTTTGACTCACAATCATGTGCTTTTAAAATGGACAAGGGAATGAGCATAAAGGCAAATTGCTGGTGACTAAGAATAGTAGCCAGCGGTTCTGGGAAGAATGCACTGCTGCTCCAGGATTCAGCAGGGAAGCTGTAGATGTCTGTGTACTGTGCTCATATGAAATAAGCTTTGTGTTGGAGGGCTGATATGACCTCTAAAGAAATTGGTAGCCACAGCTCTGACTTCCCCAGAGCTACTCTCTGAATCCACTATAACGAGATGGATATTTGTTAGTGGGTTGAGTTTGAATATGAATATTGCATGGATTAGAAGTAATGGTGATTTTATTTTTCTCTAACTTTAATTTAATATAACATCTGTGAGAGGCTAGGACCTCCCCCCCACCTTTTTTCTTTCAATTTTACTGCTACTTCTCTAGCATTTATCAAGGAAGCTGGACTATAATTTGTTGAAGAACTATACAATACTTATTTGTCATTTGAATGATTTAAATATAATCTTTAAGTCAAATCCAACCAGGAGGTTATCTCAGTTCTCCTGGTTTTGAAAATGAGGGCAACCCCCAATTCCATAGGCAGTACAGAGAGTAATAGCTCTTACCAGAGAGCCTAGAAAAATATACTGCCTGTTTAGAAAAAAATAAGTGAAAGACTTAGACTATGCAGCACATGGACTCCAATTCACAAGTGACCTCTTAAACGACAATGAAGGATTTATTTAAATATTATTATTATTTTTTAAAGCTAGCAATAAGTGAGAGTTTACTATGTATCAGTCACTATGCTGGTCATTTAACCTACATTACTATGAGTCAGAATTGTCACAAAGGCACCTAACAAAAACAGCAACATGATTTAATTATTGCAGCAATCTAATGAAGTAGCTACTTTTCTCAGCCGTGTGGAAAAACTGAGGCACAGAGAGGTACGTGACTTGCTCCAAATGGCACAGCTGTTCATTGGTCAAGCCAGGATTTGAAACCAAGATCTAAAGTTAGGCTTCTGTTCAACCTGCTCTGTTAACTTATATCCAAATCATCCTGATGTACTAATTACTGGAGAAAATCACTACATGGGTTTGTTCTTAATCCATATAATTTCCTGACTCTGATTAAGTCTCCAACATAAAATACATTTCTCAAGGAGAGGACTGTGCTGCCTATTTAGTAGGAAGGTTGATGACATGTCCTAGGACTGTCATGGTTTACACCCCTGTTCTGCAGTAATTGATAGTGTCCCTTTCTCTCACTGAAATGTCTCTGGACAATAAACCATATGGTACCCTATGCATGTATTTGCCTTTGGCAGAAACATCCAAACTTTCGCAAGTAAAGCCAGAGTATCTAAAATAAAGGTTAGATCAAGGAAGAAAGTATTTTATTCATCTGATCCAGAGCTTTTAGGGTCAAGACTAGGCTGCTTTTTGACAAGAAAGTAGGTGTCCAGGCACCACTGGTATTTGCTGACTGAGCAGCTACTTCTACTGCCTGCCCTTTATTAGAGCAGGGAAATAAATGTCATGGCACAGCCTTGTGAAATCAGATGGCATATGGAAGTACACATAAATCCTTGTTCCCATGGTTGTGGGTGTCCCTGAAGACATTTTAGCATCTACTTGGGCTGGCTGGGCTGATAGCATCTGGCTCAGTCATACCTGGTATTATCAGGAAGCACAGTGACCCTCTAGCCCTTAAGAGTTGTTTGTGCAGCAAATGTACCCTATCATAAGTCAGTCCCGTGACCAAGTCAGATCTGTGTTGAGTGAACTGTCAGGATACTTTAGATCCTTAGGGTGTACTCTTTGGAACATAAGATTTTAAGAACAGAATCTCTGAACAGGAATTAAAAAATGTTTCTGAAATAGTCAGGAGGCTTCTAATTGTGAATGTCAAAAACTTCACTCGAATTGCCTTCAGGTAAAAATTCTGTTAAAATCTAGGTTCAGAACCTACTACAAGTATGGCTTAATATAGAAGTTCAAATGCTATTGTTCTGGTTACCTAGTGCTGCTCTGACAAGACTATACCACAAATGGGATGGCTTGAACAAACAGGAGTTTATTCTCTTACAGTTCAGGAGGCTAGAAGTCCAAGTTCAAAGTGCCAGGCTCTAAGGGCTGGGTGAAAGTCCCTCAACCTTGGGGTCCAACTCTGCCTTCTGCTGCCAGCCTATTGGAGCTAGAGGAATTTCTACACTCAGACAGCTGCTGGCTGCTGAGTCTGACAAACTCAAGGTTGACAAGTAAAAAGGCACAGTCCTAATGTTACCAAACCACACAGCAGGGCATTAATTCAAGTTCATTGTAAGCCCCAAGGTTGGTAGAGCATGGCAGGCTGCTGACCAATGACACAGCTACACGCAGGGTCCAAGAGTGCCATATGCTGGGGTCTCTCTGCTGGGGTCTTGGGTCAAGGACACACTCTGCTCCTGTTTCCACATTTTAGGTATCTGTCAGAGCAGCACCCCACTCCTGGTACCATATTCTGTTCTGGTTACATAGTGCTTCTCTGACAGGACATATACCACAAATGGGATGGCCTTAACAAGCAGGAGTTTATTCTCTTACAGTTTGGAAGCTTTAAGTCCATGTTCAAAGTGCCAAGCTCTAGGGGCTGTGTGAAAGCCCCTTGACCTTGGGCTTCAGCTCTGCCTCTTGCTCCTGGCTTCCTGAAGCTAGAGGCTTTTCTTCACTCAGGCAGCTACTGGCTGCTGAGACTAACAAGCCCAAGGTCGACAGATAAAATGGCACAATCCCGATGTTAACAAACCACACAGCAGGCCATTAATTCAAGTCCATTGAAAGTCCCAAGGTTGGCAGAGCATGGCAGGCTGCTGAACAATGACATGGCTACATGCAGGGTCCACATGTGCCATAAGCTAGAGACCATTCCCCCAAGGCTTCTGCTTATATACAGGAAGCAGACCACATTCCCTAAAGCAGCTACTCAGCTGCTCACAGTAGATTCCACCATGGAGTTGATTACCAGTCTCATCATGGGAAATAGTACATCCAGCTGCCCAGCTACTCAACCAGGCCCAGCCAAATTGACACACAAACTGAACTACCACAGCTATCATTGGAAATCTGCCTTTCTGTCTCTGTTTTTTTGGCTTTTCTTGCTTGTATTTATAGCTAGAGTCTCACAACATAGCTGTCAATGATTCCTCATGCTTGAGACCTCACAAAAAGAGATCCTTGCTCTCCTAGTGTACATTTCTGTCCTTAAGTAAAGGACTAAGGATAAAGGATATGGTAAACACTTACAAAGTGTTTTTATTTATCACTCACAGATTAATACCTTATATGTATTAATTCATTTAGTCACTCCATGAATCATATGGAAGAGGTATTATAGTTATTATTATCTCCATTTACAGATGGGGAACTGAGGTAGACCAATATTGGATAACCTGTTCCAGGTCATATAGATAGTATAGATAGTATTTGATGAGCTGATATTTGAACCTAGGGAGTCTAATTGTAGAATACATGCTCTTGAGCACTCCATGATAATGCATTCATGGTACTGTTAATAGACCAAACAGAAGGGAAAGGAACCATTCTCTAGAATAAAACTTTCCAATCAGAGAAAAAATTAACTAACTCTCTAAGCACATTGTAAGTAAACTCTCTAAGCATATTGCTGTGAGGTTGGAAGCTATGCCCCCAGTATTTTGAATACCAGCAGGGCCACCCATGGTGGACAGGTTTCAATGGCACTTCCAGACTAAGACAGACTGGGAAGAAAGAAGGAGCCATCCACTTCTCAAAGAATTGTCCAGTGAAAACTTTATGAATAGCAGTGAAACACTGTCTTGCATATTACTGGAAAACTTTATGAATATCCCTGAAACATTGTCTGATATAGTGCTGGAAGATAAGCTCCTCAGGTTGGAAGGCACTCAAAATATGACTGGGAAATAGCTGTCTCCTCAAAGTAGAGTCAAACTTAGTGACATGGATGGAGTAAAACTTGTGGGACCTTCATTTGCTGATAGGGCATGATTAAAAATGGGAAGAAATAGTTGATAACATCCATTAATAATCAGAAGGTGGAATTTACGAAGTATGAATCCAGGAAAATTGGAAGTTGTCAGAACTGAAATGGAATGCTTAAAGATTGATATCGTAGACATTAGTGAGCTGAAATGTATTGGTAATGACCATTGTGAATCATACTGTCTACTATGCTGGGAACTACAAATTGAAGAGAAATGGTGTCACCTTAGTTGTCACAAAGAACATTTCAGGATTTGTCCTGAAGTACAATGCTGTGCATGATAGGATAATATCCATGCACCTACAAGGAAGACCCATTAATACTACTATTACTCAATTTTACATACCAACCACCAAAGCAAAAGATGAAGAAATTGAGGACTTTTACCAACTTCTGCAGTCTAAAATTGAGCAAACATGCAATCAAGACATATTGATAATTACTGGCGAAGTGGCCTTGGTGATAGAAATGATGCTGAAGATCACATGATACAGTTTTGCAAGACCAACTACTTATTCATTACAAATATCTTTTTTCAACAACATAAAGTCTAAGGCACTTGACTGCTAACCAGAAGGCTGGTGGTTCAAACCCACTAGCCACTCCTCGGAAGGAAGGTTGAAAATCTACTTCCATAATGATACCACTTTGGAAACCCAAGGAGGGGTCTCTGTGAGTTGGGTCAGACTCGACAGCACATAACAACAACAAAATGGTGATTACAAACATGGGCCTTGACAGATGGAATACACAGGAATCAGATTGACTATGAAAGGTGATGGAGAAGCTCAGTATCATCAGTCAAAACAAGGCCAGGTGCTGACTTGTGGAACAGACCATCAGTTGCTCATATGCAAGTTCAAGCTGAAGCTGAACAAAATTAAAACAAGTCCATGAGAGCCAAAATATGACCATGAGTATATCGCACCTGAATTAGAAACATCTGAAAAATGGATTTGATGCATTGAACACCAGTGACGGAAGACCAGACAAGTTGTGGGATGACATAGAGAACATCATATATGAAGAAAGCAAAAAGTCATGAAAAAGACAGGAAAGGAAGAAGAGACCAAAATGATGTCAGAAGACACTCTGAAACTTGTTTTGAATGAGAGTAGCTAACGTGAATGGGAGAAATGAACAGAAGATTTCAAAGGGTGGCTCAAGAAAAGTAAAGTATTATAATGAAATGTGCAAATATCTGGAATTAGAAAACCAAAAGGAAAGACTATGCTCAGCATTTCTAGAGCTGAAGGAACTGAAGAAAAAATTCAAGCTTTGCATTGCAATAATGAAGGATTCTATGAGCAAAATATTGAATAATGCAGGAAGCATCAAAAGAAGATAGAAGGAATACATAGAGTCACTGTACCAAAAGAATTGGTTGATGTTCAGTCATTTCAGGAGGTAGCATATGATAAGAACCA
This sequence comes from Orycteropus afer afer, assembly GCF_000298275.1. NCBI lineage: Eukaryota > Metazoa > Chordata > Mammalia > Tubulidentata > Orycteropodidae > Orycteropus > Orycteropus afer. The sequence continues at coordinate 391,868 of NW_006921788.1, forward strand.
ATAGTATTGAAGAAGGAAGTCCAAGCTGCACTGAACGAATTGGCAAAAAAACAAGGCTCTAGGAATTGACAGAATACCCATTAAGATGTTTCAACAAACAGATGTAGCTCTGGAGACACTTACTAATCTATGCTAAGAAATTTGGAAGACAGCTACCTTGCCAACCGACTGAAAGAGATCCATATTTGTGCCTAATCCAAAGAAAGGTGATCCAATAGAATGTGGAAATTATTGAACAATATAATTAATATTATCCCCCCCCCAAAAAAAAAACCCAAACCCACTGCTGTCACTCGATTCTGACTCATAGGGACCCCCATTGCGTATCTGAGGTGGTAAATCTTTATAGATGTAGACTGCCCAGTCTTCTTTCCATGTAGGCTGGTGGGTTTGAACTGCCAACCTTCTGGTTAGCCATCAAATCCTTAGGCACTACACCACCAGAGCTCCTTATCATTAATATTTAACACAAGTAAAATCTTGCTGAAGATAATTAAAAAATGGTTGCAGTAGTCTATGGACAGGAAACTTCCAGAAATGTAAGCTGGATTCAGAAGAGGATGTGAATGAGGCATATCACTCCTGATGTCAGATGGATCTTAGCTGAAAGCAAATAATATTAGAAAGACATTTACCTGTTTTTTTTTTTTTTTTTGACTATGCAATGGCATTCAACTGTGTGGATCATAACAAATTAGGATAACATTGCAAAGAGTTGGAATTTCTTAGTTGTGCTAAGAGGAAACTACATCGACAAGGAAGTTGTCATTCAAAAAGATCCAGGGAGATACTGTATGGTTTAAAATCAGAAAGGATGTGCGTCAGGGTTGTATTCTTTCACTGTGCTTATTCAGACTGTATGCTGAGCAAATAATCTGAGAAACTGGGCTATGTGAAGAAGAATGTGGCATCAGGATTGGAGGAAAACTCATTAACAACCTGTGATATGCAGATGACAAAACCTTGCTTGCTGAAAGTGAAGAGGACTTGAAGACCTTACTGATGAAGATCAGAGACTGCACTCTGCAGTATGGGCTACACCTCAACATAAAGAAAACAAAAATCCTCACAAGTGGGCCAATAAGCAACATCATGCTAAATGGAGAGAAGATTGAAGTTGTCAAAGATATCAAATTACCTGAACTCAGAATCAACACCAATGGAAGCAGCAGTCAAGAAATCAGACATATTGCACTGGGAAAATCTGCTGCAAAAGACCTCTTTAAAGTGCTGAAGAGCAAAGATGTCTCTTTGAAGACTAAGGTATGCCTAACCCCAACCATGTGTAGTAGTTTTGTTTGTGTGTCAACTTGGCTGGGCCTGGTTGAGTGACTGGGCAGCTAGTGGTAGTTATTCTCTATGATGAGACTGGCAATCAAGTCCATGGTGGGATCTACCACAAGCAGCTGAGTAGCTGCCTTTGGGATGTGGTCTGCTTCCTGTACATAAGGAGAAGCCTTGGGAATGATCTCTAGCCTATGGCACGCTTGGACCCTGCATGTAGCTGTGTCATTGCTCAGCAGCCTTCTATGCTCTGCCAACCTTGGGACTTACAATGGACTTAAGTTAATGGCCTGCCGTGTGGTTTGGTAACATTGGGACTGTGCCTTTTTACTTGTCAACCTTGGGGCTTCTCAGCCTCAGCAGCCAGCAGCTGTCTGAGTGAAGAAATGCCTCTAGCTCCAGTGGGCTGGGAGCAGGAGGCACGGCTGGACCCCAAGGTTGAGGGGCTTTCACCAAGCTCCTAGAGCCTGGCACTTGAACTTGGACTTAAAGCCTCCAAATTGTAAGAATAAATTTCTGTTTGTTAACGCCATCCCATTTGTGGTATATTTCCTGTCAGAGCAACACTAGGTAACCAGAACACCAGGGTATTTTCAGTAGCCCCATATGCATATGAAAGTTGAAGAGTTCAAAAGTGTTCTGGAATTCCCTTTCTTCTCAATGTTATCCATAATTTGTTATGATCCCAACAGTCAAATACTTTTGCATAGTCAATAAAGCACAACTAAACATCTTTCTGGTATTCTTTGCTTTCAGTCAAGACCCATCTGGCATCAGTGATGATATCCCTCATTCCACATCCTCTTCTGAATCCAGCTTGTGTTTCTGAAAATTGCCTGTCAATGTACTGCTGCAAATATTTTTGAATCCTCAACAAAATTTTATTTGCATGTGATATTAATGATATTGTTTGATAATTTCCACATTCTGTTGGATCATTCTGTTGTCTTAGTTATATAGTGCATCTATAAGTAGGTGGCTTTTGACTTTTTAATTTTTTTTTTTTTTTGTGATTTGTGTGAAAGTTCACAGAACAAATTCACTTTCCCTACAGCAGTTCGCATATACTTTGCCTCGTGACATTGACTGAAATTTCCCACAATGTAACAGCTCCCCTCTCACTTCCTCCCCACAGTTACCTCTTCCCTGTGTCCTTCCCTCCCGTGCACTCCTGCCCCCTGAGCTGTCTCCCTGTGCATACACAGCCCTTCTTTTCTCCCATGGTTGATCTCTCCAAGGAGTGTATCTACCTAATATAAATGTTCAGCTTATATGCCTGTTTTTGTTTGTTTGGAAGCCACAGGAGTGGGTTTAATTCCAGACCTGAAGGGCAGCTAGAGACTATCATCTCAGGGATTCCACCATGATCTATCAGACCACTACACCTGGTACCTCCAACTCCTCCACCACCACCCCTTTATTTTTTAATGATTTTGAGGTTTGTTTTTTTTTCCACATTGTTCTCCCACTTTATCTAGGATCTCCTACATAGATCCCTCTCCGAATGGTAGCCAGGCACCAACTAGTTCTTCTCATCTCATAGTTGTATAGGCTCAGAATCTCATGGAGTAGCACCAGTTGCTTGGACTAATTGTTTCCATGCATCTTTAGTTTCTTTCATTCTTCTTTGCTCTGGACGAGGAGAGACTCACCATTGCATCTAGATGGCTGCTTGCAAGCTTTTTTATTTTATTTTATGTTTTTATTTTAAGAGCTTGTTTTACATTCAATGTAATGTGTACATTTAGTTTCAGTCCCCATTCTCCATGTCCAACCCGAACCCAGTCTCCACCCCTCCCTACCCTGCAACCCTCCCACTGTACCCCTCATATTTATGCACTCCTGTTTGTCCTGCATTTCCTCAATTTGAATGTTCGTCCTCTGGTGTCCCATGGTCTATTGCTCTAAGGGATGTATTCCCATAGAGTATGTGGGTGTGTCATCCTGGGTTGAGTGACCACATCTTGTTAACTGTTGGGGTGAGAGCCCGCCCCTGGGGGTGAGTTTTATTCCATGCTCAGAATGTATTTCAGGGCCATAGTACTGGGAGTCTCACCAGATTTCATCTGACCAGTAATTCTGGTCTTTATTGAGTTTTTGGATTATGTTCTACATTTTCCCTCCCACTCTATCCAGGATCTCCAGATTTTATCCTTTCCTGAGTGGTTGGCATTGGTAGCCGGGTGCCATTTAGTTCTTCTGGTCTCAAGGGCCATCGTGTCCTAGGGCTGATTGCTTGTAAATGCCTTTGTGTGTGTGTGTGTGTGTGTGTGTGTTGTTCTTTACTTCTGACGCTAGGAGACCATTAGCTGCATCTTAGATAGCTGGTTGATAGCTTTTTAGACCCTAGTCTCTACTCACCAAAGTTGGACATGAAGCAATGTTTTTATGTATTTTGTTGTGCCAGTTGAGTCTGGTGTCCCTCAGTACTTTGATTCTGAGGCAGTAGATCTATTGGATCTCTCTCCCATGGTGTCTAGATTTCTGTGAGGATTACTCTCTGTCTGTCTTCTATTGTTTCTGTAAGGACTGCAGGTATTTTTTATCACTGATGTCTGTGCAAGATTAGCCTCAGCTAAATCTATCCTTGGTCTAGAATATACCTCTGTTCACTGACCCCCATCTGATCATCTCACTAGTTTATGTGTTTGTCTGTATAGCTTAGTGTTTGGTGTTAATGACAATGTGGCATTGTGGATACATTGGTTGGTATTAGGATATGTAGTCTATCTCTTATGTGCACAATTTGATGTCCTCTCATTTCCCAATGTTATTATGGTCGTCATATATCCTTCCTGTATATCCCTCCCACTACCCACATCAACGTGTAAGCCCCAACTAGCCCAAAATTAATCCCTCCTCTTCCCTCCCCATCCCGGTAACCTACTAGATGAGTTCCCTTTCCCAAGCAAACCCTTCTCTTTTTACAGTAATGGGCTCATACAGTACTAGTCCTTCTGCAGTTTACTTATTTCACTCAGCATAAAGTCCTCCAGGTTCATCCATGTTGTGAGATGACTCACATATCCCTCATTGTTCTTTAATGTGGCATAGTATTATAGTATAGTGTGGATATACCATAATTTGGTTATCCACTCATCTGTTGATGGGCATTTAGGTTGTTTCCATCTCTTTGCTTTGGTGAATTGTGCTGCGATGAACATAGGTGTACATATGTCTGTTCGTGTGCTATCTCTCACCTCTTTAGGATATATTCCTAGTAATGGAATTGCTGGGTCAAATGGTACTTCTATTTTCAGTTTTTTAAGGAAACGCCATACTGTTTGCCACAATGATTGTACCATTTTACAATTCCACCAGCAGTGGACAAGAGTTCCAATCTCTCTACATCCCTACCAGCATTTGTTACTATCTGATCTGTTAAATCTATTATTGCTGGGGTGAGATGATATCTCATTGTTGTTTTGATTTGCATCTCTCTAATGATTAATGATCATGAGCAATTTCTCATGTGTTTGTTGGCTGCCTGTATATTATCATTGGTAAAGTGTCTGTTTAAGTCTTTTGCCCATTTGTGAATTGGGTTATTTGTCTTTTTGATGTTGAGGTGTTGAAGTTTTCTGTAGATTTTAAAATAAGTCCTTCATCAGATATGTCATATGCAAATATTTTCTCCCAATCTGTGGGTTCTCTTTTTACCCTTTTGACGAAATCTTTCGATGCGCACAAGAATTTAATTTTTAAAAGGTCCCAGTCATCTAGCTTCTCTTCTATCTCCCACACATTCTGGGTTATGCTTGATAGTCTATTTATGCCGTAAATTAGGCCTCCTAGATTTTCCCCAATTTTATATAAAATTTTATTAATTTTATAGTTTTGGGTTTTACATTTAAGTCTTTGATCCAGCTTGAGTTTGTTTTTGTGTATGGGTGATGTATGGGTCTTGTTTCATTTTTCTACAGGTGGTATCCAGTTTTGCCAGCACCATTTGTTAAAGAGGCTGTCCTTCTCCCTTTAATGGGTTTTGGGCCTTTGTCAAAGATCAGTTGTCCATAGATGGTGGGTCTATATCTGGACTTTTGATTCTGTTCCATTGGTGTATCTGTCTGTCATTGTACCAATACCATGCTGTTTTGACTACTGTGGCTGTATAGTAGTTCTTAATATCTGGGAGTGTGAGACCTCCTACATCATTTTTCTTCTTGAGAACTGCTCTGCTTATTCGAGGTCTGTTTCCTTTCCATATGAAATTAGTAATTGCTTTTTCCATGTCCTTAAAAAATTTTGTTGAAATCTGGATCAGGATTGCATTAAATGTGTAGATTGCTTTAGGTAGTATTGACATTTTCACAATGTTTAGTCTGCCTATCCATGAATAAGATAGGTTCTTCCATTTATGTAGTGCCCTTGTTGTCTCTTGTAGCAGTGTTTTATAGTTTTCTCTGTACAGGTCTTTTGTGTCTCTGGTGAGGTTTATTCCTAGATATTTTATCTTTTTCGTAGCTATAGTGAATGGTATTGTTTCCCTTATTTCTTTATCAGAGGACTCATTGCTGGTGTAGAGAAATCCAACTGATTTTTGTATGTTGATCTTGTATCCTGCCACTTTGCTGAACCTCTCTATTAGTTCCAGTAGTTTTTTTTTATTGAGTCCCTTGGGTTTTCTATGTATAGGATCATATCATCCGCAAATAAGGATAGTATTAATTCCTCTTTGCCAAGATGTATGCCATTTATTTCTCTTTCTTGCCTTATTGCCCTGGCCAGGACTTCCAATAAAATGTTAAATAGAAGAGATAATAGAGGGCATCCCTGTCTGATTCCCGTTCATAAGGGGAATGCCTTGATTCTTTCTCCATTAATAATGATGTTGGCCATTGGCTTTGCATATATATCCTTTATTATGTTGAGGAATTTCCCTTCTATCCCTGTTTTGCTGAGAGTTTTACACAGGAATGGATGTTGGATTTTATCAAATGCCTTTTCTGCATCAATTGATATAATCACATGGTTCTTTTCCTTTGTTTTGTTTATGTGGTGGATTCCATTGATTGATTTTCTGATGTGGAACCACCCTTGTAAACCTGGTATGAATCCCACTTGGTCCAGATGTATTAATTTTTTGATATGTTGTTGGATTCTGTTGGCCACAATTTTGTTAAAGATTTTTACTAAAGATTTTGTTAAAGATTTTTTCATAAGTGATATTAGTCTGTAGTTTTCCTTTCTGTAGTTTGTCTTTGCCTGGTTTTGGTATTAATATTATGCTTGCTTCATAAAATGAGTTTGGGCATACTCCATCTTTTTCTATGTTCTGGAATAGCTTGAGTAGCATAGGTGTCAATTCTTCTCTGAATATTTGATAGAATTCTCCAGTGAAGCTGTCAGGGCCAGGGCTTTTCTTTGTGGG
>NW_006921788.1:399272-422496 GCF_000298275.1 Orycteropus afer afer
TTTATTGAGGCTTGTTTTATGTCCTAGCATATGTTCTATTCTGGAGAAGGATCCATGTGCACTGGCAAAGAATGTGAATTGTGTTTTTGTTGGGTAAAATGCTCTGTATATGTCTGTTAGTTCTAGTTGTTTGGTTGTACTGTTGAGTTCTTCTGTATCCTTGTTGAATTATTTTCCTGTTGACCTGTCCCTCCTTGAAAGTGGTGTGTTAAAGTCTCCTACTACTATTGTAGAGTTGTCTGTTATCCGTTTTAATTCAGTTAATATTTGCTTCATGTGTTTTGGAGCACTTTCATTGGGTGCATAAACAATTGTTACTGTAAAATCTTTTTTGTCAATTGACCCTTTCAGCATCATATAATGTCCTTCCTTGTGTCTTATGATGTTTTTCACCTTAATGTCCATTTCGTCAGAAATCAATATTGCTGCTCCTGACCTTTTTTTGATTTCCATTGGCTTGGTATATTCTTTTCCATCCCTTAACTCTTAATTAGGAGCTCTGGTAGCATAGTGCCTAAGGCATTTGACTGCTAACCAGGAGGCTGGTGGTTCAAACCCACCAGCCACTCCTCGGAAGGAAGGTTGGGCAATCCTACTTCCGTAGTGATAACTGCCTCGGAAACCCAAGGAGGGGTCGCTAGGAGTCGGGGCCGACTCGATGGCAAATAACAACAACAGCAACTCTTAACTTGTTTTTATCTTTGTGTCTAAGGTAGGTCTCTTTTAGGTAGCATATCGATGGGTCTTCTTTTCTTATCCAGTCTGCCCCTCTCTAATTTAGTCCATTCACATTGAGTGTATTTAGTGATAGGTATGAATTGATTTCTGTTATTCTGTTGTGATTTTTTTTTTTGTCGTGTTGTTGGTGTTTCCTTGGTCCATGCACTTTTCTGTGCTGAGTTCAGTTTGTTGGCTAATGCTTTCTCCCTTTTCTTCTTTTTAGTTGGTTTTGTGCTTATTAAACCCGTATGTTTTCCTTCCTTCTGGATTTGCTTAGAAGAATTGTTACTCTTCTCTGTGGTTACCTTGGAGTATATTCTTGTCTCTACATGTTTAGGACAGTGCGTGCTGCAAAGACATTGTCATGTTTTCCTCTCCATTTGAGGGTCTGTTCCTAGAAGTTTTATTCCCTCTGATAGGTTAGTTGCTGTTGTTGTGTGCTGATTGAGTTCCTTGGTTTTTAAGGTATAATGTTTTATGGTCTTATTTTGAGTATCTATTTCTGATTTTGTTTTAGAGTTGATGACATGTATCCTGGTTTTGTTGATCTCTGTTATAGGTTCTCTATTGGAAGGACTTCTTTAAGCATTTCTTGTAGGATTGGTCTGGTTTTCACGAAGTCCCTTAATTTCTGTTTATCTGAGAATGCCTTGATTTCACCTTCATATTTGATGGATAATTTGGCTGGATATAGGATTCTTGGTTGGAAGTTCTTTTCCTTCAGTGCTTTATATATGCCATCCCATTGCCTTCTTGCCTTCATGGTTTCTGCTGAGTAATCAGAGCTCAGCCTAACTGTTTGATTATTATAAGTAATATTTCTTTTTTCCCAGGTAGCTCTCAAAGTCTTTTCTTTGTCTTTGGTTTTGGAAAGTTTGATTATAATATGCCTTCATGTTTTTCTTTTGGGATCTATCTTGTGTGGGGTTCTATGAGCTTCTTGGACAAATATCTTGTCTTCATTGATATGGGAGAAGTTTTCTGTTAGCAGATCTTCCACAATTTTCTCGGTGGTCTTTTTCACCTCTTCTTGTTCTGGAATTCCAGTGAGTCATATTGTTTTGTCTCATGTCATTGCATATAATTCTTAGGTTCTCTTCATATCTCTTAAATCTTTGTTCTGATTTTTTTCATACAAGCTAGTGTCCAGGGATTTGTCTTCTGGTTGGGATATGCATTCTTCAGCCAGTTCTAACCTACTCTTTTGTGCTTCTACTGTAGTGTGTAATTCTGTCATTTTGGTGCGCATGCTCTGCATTTTGGTAGACATCTTCTGCATTTCTAACTGCTATTTTTGTATGAGTTCTGATTGTGCATTTATCTTAATATTCTTTTCCTCAATGATTTTCCTGAATTCCTCCAAGGAACTATTTGTGTTCACCTTGTTTCTGTTTGGGGTTTCCTTAGGCTCTTGTATAGCTCTATAAAATATCTTCTAAATTCCTTCTCAGATAATTATATTGCCTCCTCTTCCTCCATGTATAATGAGACCTCTGTTTGTGGTTTTGCTTCTATTGCCTTGTCCTGTTTTTTTGTTTGATTTGAGGTTGCCTGTTGTTTCCTAGACATTTTGAGGTTGTCTTTAACTGTTGGTTATGTGTTGATTTGTTTTGTCTTTGTTTTATGGTTTAATATTTTGAAAAGATGAAGCTGGTGTATTTTGTTTTATTATTGATTCAGGTATGTTGGGTCGCTTTGCAGTTTTCTTTGTCATGGTGGAATCACTGTGTGGAATGTGGATATGGGCTTCTGTTTGTCGTAAAGAGAGTTTAGAGTTCGAACCAGGAGGTTTTATGTTAGCTGAATATGGTTTCTTCTATTGAATGAGTGAAGTTATTAGCAGAAAATATGGGAGCTGAAGAAGGAAAGCTTGCTGTTGCTAGGATCGGTTTCTAGGGCTTTGAGCGGGCTGCTACTGATGATGTCGTACTGTTATTTACAAGCTCATGGCTCAGTTTTTGGAAAGATTCCTGTTGTTAGGGTGTCACCACTTTCTGCAAGGGTCAGACACACGCAAAGACCCCACTCCCGAGGCCCCTCAGTGCCAAAAAGCTGATCCAAGGTAAATTAGTTGGTCTGCACTCAGCAGCAGATATTTCACTCCCCACCCTGCCTGCCTGCAGCGCCAGCCCAACCCACTCAGATTGTGATCGGCTTGGTAGTTTGTCTGTTAGTCCACCCACCTGCAGCACCAAAGATGACACAGTTTCAGCTGCACTGGAGTTGGGAGAGTGCCTGCTAGTAATCTGTGGTCCCAATATTAGTAATAAAGACAAGCACAAACCTCTCAATGCCACTTAAGCTGACCCAAACCTATTCAGTGATGTGCTAAGGGAGGAGCAAGCTCACCCTCCTGGAGCACCAATGAGCTCTCTGCTTGGGTTTCAGTGGTGGTGTGTGTGCCATTTGCACCTAGCTGACCCAGGTTACTGATAAAATCAGGTGCTGAAGGTAAATCCTTGGGGTGTTTGCTGGTATGTTGGTGTGATCGCTGGTATGCTGATATGGGGTGTCCCAGGTGGCTGTTCTCGCCTGCGGATCAGTCCACCAGGAAAGCTTCTAATGGCCTTTCTTGGCTGCCTGTCTGCTTTCCCCTGAGTAGATCTTCTTTAATCTCTTTTCCTGTGCCTTTCCTCTAATTGTACTCCTCTGTGTTTAGTGCACTGATTCAGTAAGCTGTTCAGAGCACCAAAATCCCCAATTCAAACTGCTGTACCTAGTTTTTTAAGCACTAAGATGCTAGAGGAAATTAGCATGGTGATTACTGACAAGACTCCATTTTGAATCCCTGCTTGCAAGCTTTTAAGATCCATCACTACCCACCAAAGTAGAATGTGGAGCAATATTTTTGAGTAGTATGTTATGCCAATTGAGCTTGATGTCCCCTGCGACCATGGTCCTGAGTCCACAGGTCCAACTATTTGCTTCCTCTGGGTAGCTGGTTGTGGCCAAGAAGTGACTACAACCTTGTTCCTTGTTGCAATGCAAATGCAATGTAATGCACTGCCATCAAGTCAGATCCAACTCATAGCGACCTCTCCTTGGGTTTCCAAGGCAGTTATCACTATGGAAGTAGATTGCCCAACATTCTTTCCAAGGAGTGGCTGGTGGGTTTGGACTGCCAGCCTTCTAGTTAGCAGTCAAATGCCTCAGGTACTATGCTACCAGAGCTCCTGTCCCTTGTCAGCTCTACTATATACCTGAATTCTTACAGAACATACAAATACACTTGTAGAAACATTGTTTGCTATACGTGGTCTTGGGCATGCTCTGCCCCCTGCATAGTCATGCCAGTAGTTTATTCTGTCCACCCATCTATCCACCTGCATACCCATTTGCCTTCACTGACAACACAGTATTGTATGTGCAAAAGGATTCATCTTTGTTATCTGTACCTCCCATGAATCTCTCTCTGTCTTCCTCTTCTTCAATGCCACCATGTTGATCACTCACATTTGGTACATTGCCCTTCTCTTCACCCAGATCAATACTTGTCTCTACCTATCTAGCAGCATTCCTCCCCTCCCCTCCCACCCTTGGTAACCAACTAAGAAAATTTCCTTCCATATATAAACCTTTTTTTTGACTCTTTACAATAATGGACTAATACAATATTTGTCCTTCTGTGATTACTCAGCAAAATATCCTCCAAGTTCATCCATGTTATGCGGTGTTTTGCAGATTCTATGTTATTCTTTAGGGTTACATAATATTCCATTGTGTGTATGTACCATAGTTTGGTTATCCATTCTCCTGTTGATGGGCACCTAGCTTGTTTCTATCTTTTTGCAATTGTAAATATTGCTGAGATGAACATGGGTGTACATATATCTGTTGTTGTTCTGGCTCTCACTTCTTTAGGATGTATACCTAGTAATGGAATGTCTGAGTTAAATGATATTTCTAATTCCAACTTTTTAAGGAATCACCATCCTACTTTCCACAGTGGTTGTATCATTTGACCACCAAATGATACAAGTCCCACCAGCAGCTTATGAAAGTCCCAATCTCTCTGCATCCTCACCAGCATTTGTTGTTTTCTGCCTTGTTGAACTTTGCTACTAGTGCTGGGGCAAGATGCTATCTCATTGTTGTTTTGATTTGCATCTCTCTAATGGCTAATGATCATGAGCATTTCTTCGTATGTTTGTTGGCTCCTGAATATCCTCTTTGGTGAAGTGTCTATTCATGTCTTCCGCCCATTTTTAAATTACATTATTTGTCTTTTTGTTGTTGAGGTGTTGGAGTTTTCAATAAATTTTAGAGAAGTCCCTTGTCAGATTTGTTGTTGCCAAATATTTTTTCCCAATCTGTAGTTCTCTTTTGACTCTTCTAGAGAAGTCTTTGGAAGCATGTTAAAATTTAATTTTGAGAAGGTCACAATCATCTAGTTTCTCTTCTGCTGTTTGTGCATTTTGGGTTGTGCTTGATAGTCTATTTATGCCATACATTAGGGCCCCTAAATTTGCCCCTAGTTTCACTTTGAGGAACTCTCCATCTGGAGTTAGTTTTTGTGTATGGTGTATGTGGGTACAGATCTTGTTTAATTTTTCCACAAATGGATGTCCGTTTTTGCCAGCACTGTTTGTTGTTAAACAGCCAATATCTTCCGCATTTATTGATTTCGGTCTTTTGTCAAAGATAAGCTGACCATAGGTCGATGGATGTATTTCTGGGTTCTCAATTCTATTCCATTGGTCTATGTGTCTGTCATTATACTGATACCAGGCAGTTTTGATTACTGTGGCTGTATAGTAGGTTTTAAGATCCAGGAGTGTGAGACCTCCTACTCTGTTCTTCTTCAATAATGCTTTTCTTTTTTGAGGTCTTTTTCCTTTCCATGTAAAGTTAGTGATTGGTTTTTCCATATCCTTAAAGAATGCCGAGTGGATCTGGATTGAGATTGCATTGAATGTATAGATTGCTTTGGGTAGAACTGACATTTTCACAGTGTTCAATCTTCCTATCCATGAGGTTGGTATATTCTTCATTTATGTAGATCTCTTATTGTTTCTTGAAGTAGTCTTTTGTAGTTTTCTTTGTATAGGTCTTTTGTGTCCCTAGTAAGATTTATTCCCAAGCATTTTATTTTGTTCATAGCTATTGTAAATGGTATTGATTTCCTTATTTATTTTTCAGTGATCTCTTTGCTGTTGTAGAGGAATCCAATTGATTTTTGTATGTTGATATTGTATCCTGTCACTATGCTAATTCATTCAATTAGTTCCAGTAGTTTTTTTTTTACTGCGTCTCTTGGGTTTTCTAGGTATAGGATCATATCATCAGTAAATAGGGATAGTTTGACTTCTTCCTTACCAATTTGGATGCATTTGACTTCCCTTTCTTGCCTTATTGCCCTGGCTAGGACTTCCAATACAATGTTGAATAGAAGTGGTGATAGAGGGCATCCTTGTCTGATTCCTGTTTGCAATGAAATGGTTTCAGTCGCTCTCCATTGAGAATAGTGTTGGCTGTTGGTTTTGCATATATCCCTTTTATTATGTTGAGGAATTTCCTTTCTGTTCTTATTTTGCTGAGAATTTTTATCAGGAATGGGTGTTGGATTTTATCAAATGCTTTTGGTGCATCACTTGATATGATCATGTGTGTTCTTTTCCTTTGCTTATTTATGTGGTGGATGACATTGATAGTTTTTCTAGTGTTGAACCATCTTGCATAGCTGATATGAACCCCACTTGGTCATAATAATTTTATTTTATTTTTTTATATATGTTGTTAGAGTCTATTGGCTAGGATTTTGTTGAAGATTTTTGCATCTATATTCATGAGGGATAGTGGTCTGTAGTTTTCTTTTTGAGTGATGTCTTTCCCTGGTTTTGGTATCAAGATTATCCTTGCTTCATAAAATGAGTTTGGGAGGATTCTATCCTTCTCCATGTTCTGGAAGAGTTTGAGTAGGATTGGTGTCAGTTCTTTTCTGAATGTTTGGTAGAATTCTCCAGTGAAACCGTATGGGCCAGGACTTTGTTTTGTTGGTAACTTTTTAATGACCTTTTCATTTTCTTCTTTTGCTATGGATATGTTCAACTTTTCCATTTCAATCTGTGTTAATTTAGGTAAGCTGTGTGTTTCTAGAAAACTGTCCATTTCCTCCAGATTTTCAAATTTGTTGGAATACAGTTCTTTATGGTACCCTGATATTACCCTTTTTATTTCAGTTAGTTCTGTTGTGATGTTTCCCATTTTGTTTCTTATTTGTGTTATTTATATTCTCTCCATTTTTTCCTTTGTTAAATTTGCTAATTTTATTAATTTTTTCAAAAAACCAACTGCTAGTCTTGTTGATTTTTTCTATTGTCTTTCTATTTCCTGCTTCATTGATTTCTGCTCGAATCTTTATTATTTCCTTTCTTCTGGTGACTGTGGGCTTTTCTTGCTGTTCTTTTTCTAATTGTTGGAGATGTTGGTTTAAAGTGTTGATTTTGGCTCTTTCTTCTTTTTTGATGTGTGCATTTATTGCTATAAATTGGCCTCTGATCACTGCTTTGGCTATGTCCCAAAGATTTTAGTATGTTGTGTTTTCATTCTCATTTCATTCAAGGAATTTTTTTTAATTTCATTTTTTTATTTTCCCTGTTACTCAGTCATTCTTAGAAGGGTGTTGTTCAGTTTGCAGGTGTTTGCTCTTTTTCTGTTGATCTTCCTATTGTTGATTTCTAAATTGATAGCACTGTGATCTGAGAAGATGCTTTGCAGTATATCACTGTTTTAAAATTTATTAAGGCTTGCTTTATGGCCTCACATTTGGTCTGTTATAGAGAATGTTCTATGTGCATTGGAAAAGAATGTATATTGTGCTGTTGTTAGGTGAAGTGCTCTGTAGATGTCTATAAGGTCAAATTGGTGGATTGTATTGTTTTAGCTATGCTGTGTCTTTGTGAGTTTCTTTCCAGTTCTATCTTTTATTGAAAATGGTATATTAAAGTCTCCTAACTCTGGTAGTGTAGTGCCTAAGGCATTTGACTGCTAACCAGAAGACTGGCAGTTCAAACCCACAGCCACTCCTCGGAAGGAAGGTTGAGCAATCTAATTCTGTAGTGATACTGTCTCGGAAACCCAAGGAGGGTTCACTATGAGTTGGGTTCAGTATGAGTTGGGTCCAACTCCATGGCACATAACAACAACAACAACAACTCTGAGTGTGGAGTAATCTATTTGCCTTTTCAATTCTGTTAAAGTCTGATTTATGTATTTTGGGGCTCTTTCATTGGCTCCATAGATATCTATTATGGTTTATCTTCTTGTTCAATTGATCCTTTAATCATTATATAATGTCCTTCCTTGTCTCTTATGGTGGTTAATTGCCACTCCTGCTCTTTTTTGGTTGCCATTTACTTGATAATACCTTTTTCCAACCTTTGATTTTTAGTCTATTCTTGTCTTTTTCTCTAAGGTGTGTCTCTTGTAGACAGCATATTGATGGGCCATGTTTTTTTATCCAGTCTGCAACTCTCCATCTCTTGAGTGATGCATTTCATTCATTGATATTCAGTGTAATTATTGACAAATATAAATTGGCTGCTGTCATTTTGTTATGCATTTTTTTCATGGTCCCTGTTTTTTTTGTTCCATATAATTTTCTGTGCTGGGCTTATTATGTTTATGAATCCTGTTATCATTTCTTTTGCTTCTATTCTTTTAGTATTTGCTAAATATTTGTGTTTGTCCTCTTTTTTTATTGTGCTGTAAAGGTTTCTCATTTTCCTTTGAGGTTACCCTATGATTTATAATTTTCCCCCTGAGTTCAGAACAGTCTATTCTATCTTGCCACTCTCTTGACTTCCTCACCACCCAGAAGTTCTGTAACTACACTATTTTTTCCCTCTTTTCAGTTTGTAGTTGTCCTCATTTGCCAACTGATGTCTCTGGTTCCATGTTTACAAGCTTGTGAGCATATTTTACTTTGGATACTTCCATGGCTGTGTTGGTTTCTGGGTTATGTCATTTTGTGTATTAATGGTTGGTTGCTATTTGCTATTATTGGTTCTCTGTTTGGAGGACTCCCTTTAGTATCTCTTGTAAGGTTGGTCTGGTTTATGAAATTCCCTTAATTTCTGCTTATCTGAAAATGTCCTAATTTCACCATCATATTTGAGGGACAGTTTTGCCTTGTATGTAATTCTTGGTTGGAATTTATTCTCTGTCAGGGTTTTATATATACCATCCCATTGCCTTCTCGCTTGTATGGTTTCTGCTGAGAAATCAGAGCTTATTCTTATTGGTTGCACTTTGTAGTAACTTAATTTTTCCCATGCTATTTTCATGATTTTCTCTTTGTCTTTAGTTTTGATGAATTTGTTGATGATATGTCTTGGTGATTTTCTTTGGGGGTCTATCCTGATTGGGGTTCGTTGGACTTCCTGAATGGATATATTCTCATCTTTCATCATATCAGCAAAGTTCTCTTCCAACAAATCTTGGATGATTTTCTCAGTGGTTTTCTTTTTCTCTTCCTGTTCTGGAATTCTGATGACATGTAGGTTATTCCTTTTGATGGTGTCCACATGAACCTTAGGCTTTCTTCATTTTGGTTTGATCTTTTTTCTGATTGATCCCTTTCCAAAGAAATATTCAGGTATTTGTCTTCAATCTCATGGATTCTGTCTTCCATTGATTTGATTCTAATCCTTTGCCCTTTCAATATTTTATCAGTTTCTGAAAATTTAGTATTAATTTTAGTATTTTTATTTAGTATTAATTTTAATTAATTTAATATTAATCTCCTGGATTTCTATCTGTAGATTTTGTATCATTTCTTATTTTTCACTTATCTTGTCATTTTTTTTTCTTGTATTTTCTTCTGAAATTGTTGTAGTGTTTTGTCTATGTTTTCTTTATTTTGTCAGTGTTTTCCTTGATCTGTCTCTCAATCCTTTGAAGATACTTAAGTACAATTCTTTTGAATTCCTTATTAGGGAGTTCCAGTGCTGCTTCTTCCTCAGGGATGTGTTTTGGGTTTTTATCCTGCTCTCTTGTTTCTTCCACTTTGTCTTGCTTCTTTGTGTGGACTGTGATGATCTGTTGTCTCCAAGACATTGTGACGTTGTTGTATTTAGATCTCTGTTAACTGTTTGTGAAGAGCAGTTAAGGGAGAGTCAGGCTCTTCTTGGTGGATGTTTATTGTTGGCCATTGGTGCAGTAAGAACTGGTGGCTCTCACTCAGTAAGTGGAGCTGCAGGAGATGTGGGTGTGGTTGCATCGTATGGGCACTGTTGCTTTCTCCCACTCAGTTAGACAAAAACAACAATGGAAAAACCATCACCAAAGTAAAAAGAAGTGGACAAAACACACTGCATAAACACACAGTAACAATAACCAAAAAAAGGAAAGAAAAACCCCCTGCAATATCTGTGGAGGGGGCAATAAGAGAAAAGAGGTACGGTAGGTGAATAATGAAGGAAAAAATGAGAAAAATGCAAAACAAAAAACAAGGAATGTGGTTAACCACGAGAAAGTAATAAATGGGAACAAGGAACAGGGAAGAGAGATAAAGCTGAAAACTAGAACCTGGGAAGGGAATTATAATAATAAAAAGGATGAAAAAAACAAATTTTAAAGCAGACAAAAGTAAACAAACTAAAAAAAAAAATCTGGCCAGTATGTGGCAGGGCACCAAGGCTCTGTCAGAGCACACAGAATGGGATGGAATTCCTACCGGCCCAGAAGGTGGGTGGGAGTAAGGGATGGCCCCGCCTCCGTTCACCAAGAGAGTGTGGGGTATAAAGTATCAGAGGGAATATCACACCTCACCAATCGCATGTGTCCAGAATGTCTTTGCAGTCCCCAGTAAGTGGAGCCTATTCTTAGGTCCCTGGCATCTGAGATAACACTTTCACTTTAAATATCCAAAACAGTCGAACCACTTGTAAACATTCAAAATAGCTGTGCCCTCTGGACAGGCAAAAGTCCACAACTGAGCCCATCTCCCTCTTTGCTGCTTCCCCTTTTATTCACCACCCACCAGTGCAGTCCTCCATGTAGCCCTTGGCTAGCAGTGCTGATTTTTAGGTTAATTCTTAGGTCCTGCACCACGTGGCAATATCCAAGCTGTCTGTGCCATCAAGATTGCTGACAGACCACATCTCCACATATCTTCTTTTTTGGTGTTTTCATGTGGATTCTTCTACTAATTGGAGTTTAGTCCAATTCTGTATCCTTCCTTTCAGAGGTCAGGGCTCCAGAATCTTCTGTATCTGTGTTAATTGGTTCCCCTTTTTTTGTTGTTGTTGAAGAGGGTCTGTGCAGTTTGTCTGCCTATTCTGCCATCTTACCAGAACTCCAAGTAGGTGGCTTTTAAAGAACAGAAAGTCATTTTTTCACAGTAAAGGAGGCTAGAAGTCCAAATTCAAGATCCAGCTATAAGGGATGAATTTCTCCAGATTTTGGCAGTTGGGTAAGGTCTTTGCCTCTTTTTACTTTTATTTTCAGGTTGGCAATCTTCATGTAGTGTTACATTTATCTTCTCCTATTTGCTCTTTTCTTTTTTCTGTGCCTGATTTGCTCTTCTTTTAATGTCAAATATTGTTTGGTTGAAAACAAACCCTGTTTTAATGAGCCTGTAGTGACATGGCTCATTAACATAACAAATTTCTATTCCAAAATGAGATTATATTCACAGGTATAGGGGTAAGGATTTTCAGCACATAATTTTGGGGGGACACAGTTTATCCATAGTACAGACTAACTGAGACATCCTTTGCATTCAGCTCCAATCTTCCTTCCACAGGTTGTTGTTCCCTGATTGTGCTTAGATTTGGTCTCCCTTATGTTTACATAAGGAGCTCTGGTGGAGTAATGGGTAAGACATTTGGCTGCTAACCTAAAGGTCCATGGTTCAAACCCACTAGCTTCTCTGTGGAAGGAAGATGAGACAACCTACTTACAGAAAGATTTACTGCTTTGGAAACCCAATGGAGGTCACTTTGAGTTAGAATTGACTCAATGGCAATGTGTTTTTTTTTTTTTTTTTTTTGTATATTTACATGGAAGGAGCTCTGGTTACACAATGGACCCCACAAGAAGAAGACCTGTGAATCACCTCTTGTAAAATTATAGCCTAGAAAACCCTATAGGGCACTTCTACTAAATTACGTGGGGTAGCTATGAATTGGAATCAACTCAACAGCATCTAACAACAATGTGCTTAAGTAGTTTTGTACACCTGTGCTACACTAATGAAGTTATTGATCCTTTAACAACAGCCTCTCACACTGGAATTTACACTCTATGAGGGTCAAATATATCAGATATTATATTATCCCGCTTACATGAAATATCTAGAATAGGCAAAAGCATAGAGACCAAAGTTTATTACTTGTTACCAGGGGTGACTGGGAGGGTAAATGGGGGGCATTATTACTTAAGAGGCACTGAGGTTCTGTTAAGAGTGATGGAAAATTTGGGGGATGGATAGAGGTGATGGTTGCACAACATGGGGAACATAAGCAATGCCACTGAATTGTACATGTAAAAATGGTTGAAGTAGTATTATATATATAAATAATTTCACCACAATAAAACAAATTTTAAAAAGGATATCTGTCCTTTCTTCTGTTGTATCTGCCTTTATTTCAGTATTTTTCTCAGAGTACCCTTTAGTATATTTATTTGAGGAAGATAGAAAGAGAGGAGTGAGGGAGGGAAGAAGAGCAGAGAGGGCATGCATAGGTCTTAACCTTAATAATAATTATGAAAATGAAGTTGATTAGCATTTTCTGAGCGTCTTATGATGTTCAGAGCTGTTTCTCTCATTTGGTTATCACTACAACCTTGTGATACAGGTTTTATCATCCCAGTTTTACAAATGAGAGATCAAAGCCCAGACAAGTTTAATAACTTACCCAGAGTTGTTTAGCTATTAGATAATATATTGAGGACTTGAACCCAATCTGTCTGATTCCAAGGTTATTTCTAGAGTCTATCAGAGAGCAAGGTTTCTTAACTTGAGTATCACTGACATTTTTGACTGCATAATCCTTTTTTGTAGGGGGTTGCCCTGTGAATTATGGGATGTTTAGTAGAATCCCCTGGCTTCTGCTCATAGATGCCAGTAGCACCCAACACCCCCATGTTGTGGCAACTGAAAGTGTCTCCAGACATTTCCATATGTCCTATTGGGCTCAAAATCATCTCTAGTTGAAAACCATTGCTTTAGAGTAATAAGACACATCCTAAATAAGCAGATTAAACCCATACCATTTCAATCTCTAAATTAATCTTAGTCTACATTTTTTAATTGAATCAAGGTTACAGTATATCTCCAATTAGAGTTTTTAGAAACTTGACAAAGAGTGAGTTCCAGATGCTCCAGAAATGTGACTTACACACAAGTTCTTTGTGAAGATTGATTAGAGCAGAACACAGACAAGACAGTGTTCTAATGATGTGACCAAATCACAGAACAAACAGGACAAGAATGGGTAAAACAGCACACACATCATAATCTATCAAGATTGCCTGAAGTTAGGCTCTCATTCTAGGGTGACATTAAACCATATCCAAACATGTCCCATTTAATGTCTTGATAGAACAATGCCAAGTCCCACTCTCTCAGGGTTAAATACTGATAAGGTAGCCATGTCTACATGCCAAAAAACATCTGTAGAGAACAGGTAGAAGAGGAGGCAATGAAAGGGGTAATAAAAGGTAAAAGTAGAAGACCCCTTCTGATATTGGATACCATTTATTGCCCCTCTTGAGGGTGGGTGACCATCTACTGGTGACTATTCTAGATTTTAATGGCCTCAGGAATAATTCTTCCTCATTCACCCCACTAAAGTAGTTTAATGACTTTTAGGTTTCTTCAGAGGACAATTATCTTCTCTACAGCACTTTCTTTACTTTGTGCCCATTAGCAGCTATTATGTCCATTAGTAAAGCCGACCTTAATGATGCAGGTAGAGTAAAGCTTTTGGGACCTCCATTTGCTGATGGGGCACACCTCAAGATGAGAAGAAGGAGCTGCAAACATCCATTAATAATCAGAATGTGGAATGTATAAGGTATGAATCTGGGAAAATTGGAAGTTGTCAAAAATGAAATGGAATGCATAAAGATTGATATCCTAGGCATTAGTAAGCTGAAATGGACTGGTTTTGGCCATTTTGAATCAGACAACCATATGATCTACTATGCAGGGAATGATAAAGAGGAATGGCATGTAATTCATCATTAAAAAGAATATTTCAAGATCTATCCTGAAGTACAGTGTTGTCAGTGATAGTATAATATCCATATGCCTACAAGGAAGACCAGTTAATACTATTATTATTCAAATTTGGTGGCACCAACCACCAAAGCCAAAGATGAGGAAATTGAAGATTTTTACCAACTCCTACAGTCTGAAATTGACCAAACATGGAATCAAGGTGTGTTGATTATCACTGATGATTGGAATGCAAAAGTTGGAAACAAAGAAGAATCACCAGTAGTTGGAAAATATGACTTTGGTGATAGAAATGATGCTGTGGATCGCATGACAGAATTTTGAAAGACCAGGGACTTATTCATTGCAAATACCTTTTGTTCAACAACATAAATAGCGGCTGTACACAAGGACTTCACCAGATAGAGTACACAGGAATCAGACTGACTACATCTGTGGCAAGAGGCAATGGAAAAGCTAAATATCTTCAGCCAAAACAAGACCGGGAGCTGATTGTGGAACAGATCATCAACTGCTCATATGCGCATTCAAGTTGAAGCTGAAGACAATTAAAAGAAGTCCATGAGACCCAAAATATGGCTTTGATTATATCCCTCCTGGATTTAGAGACCATCTAAAGAATAGATTTGATGCATTGAACACGAGTGACTGAAATCGGAGGAACTGTGGAATTACATCAAGAACATCATCCATGAAGAAAGCAAAAGGTCATTAGAAAGACAGGAAAGGAAGAAAAGACCAAAGTGGATGTCAAAAGAGAGTCTTAAATTTGCCTTTGAATTGAGTGTTGTTGTTGTTGTTATGTGCTATCGAGTCAGACCAGACTCATAGTGACCCCTCTTTGGGTTTCCGAGGCAGTATCACTACAGAAGTAGATTGCCCAGCATTCCTTCCGAGGAGTGGCTGGTGGGTTTGAACTGCCAGCCTTCTGGTTAGCAGTCAAGTGCCTTAGGCACTACACTACCAGAGCTCCTGAATGGAGAGTAGCTAAAGCAAATGTAAGAAATGACAAGATAAAAGAGCTGAACACAAGATTTCGAAGAGCAGCTCGAGAAGACAAAGTCAATTATTATAATGAAATGTACAGAGACTTGGATTTAGAATACCAAAAGGTAAGAACAAGCTTGGCATTTCTCAAACTGAAAGAACTGAGAAAAAAAGTTAAGCTTCAAGTTGCAATATTGAAAGATGCTATGGGCAATATATCGAATGATGCAGGAAACATCAAAGGAAGATGGAAGGAATACACAGAGTCGCTGTACCAAAAAGAATTGGTCGATGTTCATCCATTTCAAGAGGTGGCATATGATCAAGAACCAATGGTATTGAAGGAAGAAATTGAAGCTTCACTGAAGGAATTGGCAAAAAACAAGGCTCCAGGAATTGGTGGAATACCAATTGAGATGTTTCAACAAATGTATGCTGCACTAGAGGCACTCCTTAGGCTATGCCAAGAGATTTGGCAGACAGCTACCTGGCCAACTGACCAGAAGAAAACCATATTTGTACCCATTCCAAAGAAACACAAAATGTGGAAATTATCGAACAGTATCATTAATATCACACACAAGTAAAATCTTATTGAAGATAATTCAAAAACAGTTGTAGCAGTATACTGACAGAGAACTTCCAGATATGCAAGCTGGATTCAGAAGAGGACATGGAATGAGGGATATCATAACTGATGTCAGATGGATCTTGGATGAAGGCAGGGAGTATCACAAAGATGTTTACTTATGTTTTATCGACTATGCAAAAGCATTCAATTGTGTGGATTGTAAGAAATTATGGATAACTTTGAGAAGAATGGAAATTCCAGAACACTTAATTATACTCACGAGGAACCTATACATAGACCAGGAGGCTGTAATTTGAACAGAACAAGGGGATACTGCAAGGTTAAAAATCAAGAAGGGAGTGCGCCAGGGTTGTATCCTTTCACCATACTTAGTCAATCTGTATGCTGAGCAAATATTCCAAGAAGCTGGACTATATGAAGAAGAATGTGGCATCAGGATTGGAGGAAGACTCACTAACAACCTGTGATACACACACAACCCAACTTTGCTTGCTGAAAATGAGGATGACTGGTGTATTTACTGATGAAGATTAAAGACTATAGTCTGCAGTATGGATTGTACCTCAGTATAAAGAAAACAAAAATCCTTGCAACTGGGCCAATAAGCAGCATCATGATAAATGTAGAATAGATTGAAGTTGTCAAAGACTTCATATCACTTAATTCTACAATCAACACCAATGGAAGCAGCAGTCAAGACATCAGACAATGTGTTGCATTGGGCAAATCTGCTACAAAAGACCTCTTTCAAGTGCTGAAGAGCAAAGATACCTCCTTGAAGACTAAGGTGTGCTTAACCCAAGCCAAGATATTTTCAATCCCCTGATATACTTGTGAGAGCTGGACAATGAATAAGGAAGACTGAAGAAGAGTTGATACTTTTGAGTTGTGGTGGTGAAGAGTACTGAAAGTACCATGGACTGCTAAAAGAACTAACAAATCTGTCCTGGAAGAAGTGCAGCTGGAATGCTCCTTGGAAGCGAGAATGGCCAGACTTTGTCTCAACTACTTTGGTCCAGAAGGGTCCATTCCCTGGAGAAAGATATCATGCTTGGTAAAGTGGAGGGTCAACGAAAGAGGGGAAGGCCCTCAATGAGATGGATTGACACAGTGGCTGCAATGATGGGCTCAGGTACAGTGGGGGTTATGAGGCTGGCACAGAACCAGGCAATGTTTTGGTCTGTTGTCACTATCAGTCGGGGACAACTTGATGGCACCTAACAACAACAACATGTGCATTAGTGAATGAGCCATGATGGCACAATAGTTAAGCACTTGGCTGCGTACTGGAAAATCGGTGGGAGAAAGATGAGGCTGTCTGCTTCTTTAAGATTACATCCTGGAAACCCTATGGGGCCATTCTACACTCAGTCTATAGGGTTGCTGTGAGTTGGAATTGACTTAATGGCAACAGGGTATGTCCATTAGCAGCTAGGGAGTTGGTAAGAGAGATTACAGCACACTGGTGCATTCAGCATCCCCCTAGACCTATGTGGTCTCCAAATATGCTGATACTCAAATTTTGAATGTGAGAAGCAAAAAGAATAGGCTGGATTTCTAGGAGTGGCTAGCAGCAAAAGTAATGTCTCAGACTTAAAGAGGGTATTTCTTATTTGATACCAGGTTCTCCCTCATTCATTCATAGCATTACCAGTCCAAAGATAATTATAGAATGAAATCTGTGATTTTTTTTTATCTTAATCATTTTGTCTCCAGTTATATTAATTAAGAAGCAGTTTCTTTGCCTCTTCTCATTAAATCCAAACAGGGATTTTTAAAACATGAAACATTTTACTAAGAAATTTTCTGAATGAACTGTTAAGAAAAAAGAAATGGTCTATAATAACAGAGAAATTGGTGACACCTGGTGGTGAACCACATAAAACTTCTTAGAATTAAAACAGGGTTATTATTATTGGTATTATTTTTAGAATAATCTGTGCTGTTTCAGTTAAGTACCATAAAGTATTTTTGGCTCACAGCTGTGTTAATGAGTAGGGAAGGAGTGTATAACTACAAATGGTTTAGCTGTGGAATTCAGAATAGCTAATAATTTTTACCCCCCAGCACGTAAAAGTCTTGCAGACACAGAGAACAGTGGAAAATCCATATGCTAACAGGGCAACCAACAGGAGTTGACTTTGATAGAAGATTTAAAATCAGTCTTGAGTGGCTTTAGAATGTGGCCCCTCTGGAGAGGTATGTCTTAGTTGTGGCTACTGCAAGGGAAAATCTGGTGATGTGGGAGGTGAATGCTGCTTTCCTGTGTGGCAAAGGATTTAGTCTAGAGAGACTGAATACACAGAATTCCAGCCATTCTCATGTCTATGTTTTATTAGCTTTTCTGCAGAACTTCACCCTGAAGTTCCCAGGCAATTTTCTCAGCTCCATGTGCTTGTATGCAAGTGTATATGTGAGTGTGTATGTATGTATATGCACAGGTGGATTATTGTGGTTAGAGTCTACTTTGGTAGCCATAGGCCCTCAGAATGCAAGCTGGCTGCCTCAAAGGAAAATGTTTCTCTTGCTTTTAGAAGGCCATTGCATGTAGCTTAATTCTTGAGCTGGCTGACAATTGGTATTTCTCTGTGGTCCTATCACAACCTCTTATTAATAAGTTTTTCCTTCATAATTGCTGAAATTAGTTCCATTAGGAGATCCTTGTAAAATCTGGAAGACTGTTTAATTCAGGAACAGGGTGTGAACCCTTAATATGCGTCCTGTACTAATCTAACCCCTAGGATATAAGGCAACTGAGACAAATGCTTATACAAAATTCAGGGGAAGGAAAATAAGTTATAGGATTGCTAGGGCTGACATTATGGAGACACAGTGCAAAGTGCAACTGGAGGCACAAAAGAGGACAGAGCCAATAGATTTCATAGCTTCAAGTCCAGGAGGTTTTCATTATCTTGAGTTTTGTTTAACCAGTGTCCTAGAAATGGTCGTATCTTTGGAAAACTGTTAATCTGAGGGCTTCGTACCTCAAGGAGCTCGGGCCATAATGCCTAAGGCATTTGACTGATAACCGGAAGATTTCCAGTTCAAACCCATTAGCCACTCTGTGGAAGGAAGACTGGGCAATCTACTTCTGTAAAGATGTATGCTTCAGAAACCCAAAGGGGATCACTACGAGTTGGAATTGACTCAATGGCAGTGAGTTTGGTTGGTCTTTTGTCTCTCTGCAACCTCACCAGCATTTGTTATTTTCTGTCTTGTTGAACTTTGCTATTGTTGCTGTTGTGAGATGTTATATCATTGTTGTTTTGATTTGTATCTCCCTAACAGCTGATGATCGTGAGCATTTCCTCATGTGTTTGTTGACCGCCTGTATATCTTCTTTAGTGAAGTGTCTGTTCATGTTCCTTGCCTATTTTTGAATTGGATTGTTTGTCTTTTTGGTGTTGAGATGTTGAAGTTTTCTATAAATTTTAGAGATAAGTCCTTTGCCAAATATGTCATAGCCAAATATTTTTTCCCAATATGTCAGTTCTCTTTTTAACCCCAGTGGGTTTTCTTGGCCATGATATTTATGGAAGCAAATTGCCAGACTTTTCTCCCACAGAGTGACTCGGTGGGTTCAAATTGTCATCCTTTTGGTGAGCACCCAATCATTTAACCATTGTACTACCACGACTTCTTAGAATCTGATTAAATATATCAGGGAATAATATTCTATGATAAAAAAGGATAATATATACAATTACCTTGGGAATTATAGATAAAAATAGTTATAATATCTAAGTAGTCAGAAAGGTAGGTTATAAAAGAATAAGTGTAATATTTCCCAGAGGCCCTATCTATGAATTGCTACTTCAAGATGAAATCAGAAATTGTATTAGAATAATACCAGTGGTAGGATGGGTGGGACACATTGGGACACACACACACACAAAATGGAATAAAAGAATGATGAAACATTCACCAAAATGTTAGAAATGATCACTTCTGGGTCATCATAAACATGCATTGTTTTATAACCTGAAAAAAGCTTATTTATAAAATCTAGCCTCCAATAAACCCTTTGAAGACTCTCTCTGACCTTTGACCATGGTATCTCTTCTTCCCTTACTCATCTAGTCACTATCCTGTCAAGTGTGTTCATGAGAAGTAGAAGCCATGTTATAAGTGATGAGATGTCTTCATAGGGTCTAGATGGGTATAGATAGATGTTGTAGCTTCCATCAAGTTGACTCAACTCATGGCAGTTTTATGCACAATAGAACAAAACATTGTGGGCTGCTACATCATCTTCTCATTGTCAGCATGGTTGAGACCATCATTATGGACCTTGTGCCAGTCCATCTCACTGAGGGCTTCTCATGCCCTCATGGAACCTCTGCTTCACCAAACTTATTGTCCTCTTCCAGTAAATAATCCCTTCTGATAATATGTTGAAAACAAGCAAGTCACAGAGTGTTCTGTTGAGATCTATAGGGTTTTCCTTGTCTAATTTTTGAAAGTACACCACCAGGTCTTTCTTCCTAATCTGTCTTAGTCTAGAAGCTCCACCGAAACCTGTCCACCATGGGTGATCCTGCTGGTATATGAAATACTAGTGGCATAGCTTCCAGCATTATAGCAAAATGCAAGCCCCACAGTATGACAGACTAACAGACAGGTGGTTGCTAGATGGCTAGACTTCCCAAAATATCAGAGGAAGTACATGGGGGAGGGGTGTGTGAGTTTTTAGTCATCTCCCTTCTCCTATTTTAGCCATCTTGAAATGGAAAATAAGATGACAATACAGTTAATTTTTCAAGTAGGGAATCTGGCTGCTTTTGGATTCAAATGTTTCTGATGATTGTTCAGAGGCTCCATATTTAAGCATATCCCTGTCGACAACCTGAAGTATAAGAGACAAAAGAAAACCATGCACCAAGTTTTGGTCTGAGAATTATACACACATGTAGGTAGTGTTTTCAATTCCATTTTAATGCTGAGGATAACTGAGCCTCAAGGAGTTCGAGTAGCTTGCCAAAAAGCACAAAGCTAGTGAGCCAGGGTTTGCTTGCATAATGTAAGACTCCATAGATGGGTGCTTACTGTGTCCTAGTGAACACAATCTCTACTCTCTGTTCAGACAGACTTCTCAGAAGCAGGGACATGTATAGAACTGAGCAATCATGCCCCTTGCCAATTCTCTTTTCTGCTTTACCTTGCTCTCTTTAACTCTTAATCTAAGGTACAGCTCTGTCATGGGCCAAAATGAGTAACCACATCATTGAAGGTGGAAATACCCTCCTCTACTCTGGTGGAATAGTGCCTAAGGCATTTGACTGCTAACCAGAAGGCTGGCAGTTCAAACTCACCAGCCACTCCTCGGAAGGAAGGCAATCTACTTCCGTAGTGATACCGCCTAAGAAATCCAAGGAGGGGTTGCTGTGAGTTGAATTTGACGCCACAGCAGTGTGTGTGTGTGTGTGTGTGTGTGTGTGTATTCCCCCAAAAGAGACTGTACTGGGCTTTAAAGATAACACAGACATCCCTTCAGACATTCCTTCTGTGATAGTTTGAGCTGTGTGTCAACTTGGCTGGACCACAATTCTGTGTGGTTTGAGCAATTGTGATGTGGATGTTTCCCATGATGGGATCAGATGTATATGTTTTAAGCAGCCAATCCATTGAAAGGGAGTTTCCCCAGGGATATGGCCTGCTTCTAATATATTTATGGACATCCTGGGAAAAGAGACACTCTTGTGGATCGGGATCCTGTTGTGCTGCCTACAACTGTCCATGAGCGAACAATCCACCATTCAGCCTGGAGATCGTGGATTCGTCATTTGTTGGAGTCAGCAGCCAGTATACTGCCTGCCTGCCTTGAGCTCTTCAGCCCCTGCAGTTATGTGAGTCCAGAAAAGCCTCCAGTTTGACGTTTGATTCAAGAACTTGGGACTTGCCAGCTTCTATAAGTGTGTGAGCCATTTTCCTAAGATAAATTTCTTTCTCTCTCTCTAAGCTTTACTGGTTTTGCTTCTCTAGAGAACCCCATCTAACACACCTTCCTCCAGGAATCTTTGCCTGATGTTTTGCTTGTAAATTCCTTGAAAGCAATGAATTTTCTTGGATTCATCTTGATTACCTAATACACTGTCTGATGCTTAGATAGTAATGTTAATTAAACTTCTGTTTAATGAATGAATGAATGAATGAATGAAATAATACCTCTATCATAGCAGTAGTTTCTTGCTGACATATTGTAGTTGTCATTTATTCAACAAATATTTATTGAGCACTTACTACTTTCTGGATATTATGATGGGGTCATTGCTCATGTGGTGCTTGCTTGCAGGTGGAAGGAGACAGATGGTAAGCAAATTAACAAATTATAGAGTGCCTTCACTTGGTTAATTGAAATTTTTATGGAAATACTTGTAGATTCACATGCAAATTTAAGAAATTATACAAACAGATCTTGAGTACCCTTTACCCATTTTTCCCCAAAGGAAACATCTTGTAAAACTGTGGCACAATATCATAGTCAGCATAGTGACATTGATAAAATTTACCCATCTTATTCAGATTTCTCTAGTTTTATTTGTACTCATTCGTGTGTGTTGTTATATTCTATCAAGTTGATTCCAGTTCATAGCAACCACATGTGACAGAGAACTGCTTCTGTAGGGTTTCCTAGGCTGTAATCTTAAGGATGTAGATTACCAAGTCTTTTCTCCCACAGAGCTGATGGAGGGTTCAAACCACTGATTTTTATGTTATCAGCCACATACCTAACCACTGTGCCACCAGGGCTCCTTGTGTGTGTATTTAGTGGTATACAATTTTATTACATGTGTAGATTCATGTAGCAGCTACTGTAGTCAAGATACAGAACAGTTAGTTCCATCACCATAACGATTCCTGATGTTGCTCTTTTATAATCAACACTCCCCTCCTTTCCCCACGCTGCCCCTCAAAAAACAGTTGCTGTTGAGTCAACTTCACTCATGGTGACCTCATGTCTGTTCAGAGTAGAATTGTGCTTCTTATGGTTTTCAATGGCTGATTTTTCAGAAGTAGATTGTCAGGCCTTTTTTTCTAAGGCATCTTCTGGGTAGACTTGAACTTCCAACCTTTTGGTTAGCAGCCCAACATGTTCACTCTTTCTACCACCCATTTACGCCATCCCTTGCAATCACCAATCTGCCCTCCATTCTGTAATTTTGATTAAGATTTAGATGGGAGTTCTTTTTTTTTCCTTTTCATTTCTGTCTATGGATGTCTAATTACTCTAGCACCATTTGTTGAAAAGACCAGGTAGTCAGTCCCTGATTTATGACTTATTCATTCAAGTTATGACAAATTGCACTTATGTTTAATTTTTTCTTTTTTTTGTACATGTTATCATTTTGTTGTTGTTGTTGTTGTTATGTATCGTGGAGTCAGACCCGACTCATAGTGACCCTTCCTTGGGTTTCTGAGGCAGTATCACTATGGAAGTAGATTGCCCATCTTCCTTCTGAGCAGTGGCTGGTGGGTTTGAACCACCAGCCTTCATAACATACGGTGTTCTAGTACATACTTGGCTGATGTTAACATGCTCAGATGTTCACTTACAGATCGTCTAACATTGAAAATAGGGACAGTTTTATTTCTTCTTTTCCAGTCTGTATGTCTTTTATTCCTTTTTCTTACACTGGCTAGAACTTCTAGTTTATATTGAATTAGAGTGGTGAGAGTGGACATTCTTGCTTTGTTCTTGGTAAACATTTAATCTTTCACCATTATGTATGATGTTACCT
>NW_006921788.1:422861-439475 GCF_000298275.1 Orycteropus afer afer
TTTTTTATGGTTTTGAGTTTAAGTTTTGTTCCACATTGTTCTCCCACTCTATCCAGGATCTCCTACATAGATTCCCCCTCTGAGTGATTGACAGTGGTAACCGGGCACCATCTAGTTTTTCTGGTCTCATAGTCATGTAGGCTGAGGTGTACCAGTCACTTGGATTAATTGTTTCCATGTGTCTTTGGTTTTCTTCATTCTTCTTTGCTCTGGACAAGGAGAGACCCATTGTTGCATCTAGATGGCCACTTACAAGCTATTAAGATCCCAGTCACTACTCACCAAAGTAGATGTGGAACAATGTTTTTGTGTAGTATGTTGTGCCAATTGAGCTTGATGTCCCCTGGGACTGTGGTCCCAAACACCTGTGGGTTTTTTGTAGATGCTCTTTATAAAGTTGAGGAAGTTCTCCTTTAATCCTATTTTGCAGAGAGTTTTATCATAAATGGATATTGGATTTTGGCAAATCCTTTTTCTGTGTCATTTGATAAATCATATGATTTCCTTTCTTTAACCTATTGATATGGTGATTTCTTTCTGAATATTAAATAAGAGTTGCATAACCTGGGATAAATTCCCCTTGATCATCCTTTTCCTACATTTTAGTTTGCTAATACTTGGTTGACAATTTTTATGTATAAGTTCAAGAGAGATATTTATTGTTGTTGTGTGCTGTCAGATCAATTCTGACTCATAGTGACCTTATAGGACAGAGCAGAACTGCCTCATCCACATCTTTCACCCACAAACTGCCTGGTGGGTTTTGAACCTTTCAGTTAGCAGCCAAGTGCATAACCACTGTGCCACCAGGGCTCTATTTTAATAAAACCAATGTCACATTTACCTATAAGATAGAGTAGAACTGCCTCATAGGGTTTCCTAGACTGTTATCTTTACAGAAGTAGATTGCCACCTCTTTCTCCCATAGAGTGGCTAGTGGGTTTGAACCATCTACTTTTTGATTAACAGTCAAGTGTTTAACCACTGTGCCACCAGGGCTTCTTCTTAATAAAAGCAATGTCACATTTTTACAAGCAGGACAGACCTATAGGACAAAGTAGAATTTCCCCATAGGTTTCCTAGACTGTAATCATTACAGAAGCAGATAGTCACATCTGTCCTGTGGAGTGGCTGGTGCGTTTGAACCAACTACTTTTTGCTTAGTAGCTGAGTATTTAACCATTGTGCCATCAGGCTTCTAGTATGAGGGAGATAGTAGTTCCTAGTGTTCTTTTTTTTTTTTTTTTTTGTACTTTCTTTTATGGAAGAGATTATGTAAAATGGATGTTAATGATTCTATAAATGCTTGGTAATGTTCTCCAGTGAAACCATCTGGGACTAGAGATTTCTTTATTGAGAACTCTTTAATTACTAATTCAATTTCTTTAATGGTTATAGGGCTATTCAAATTGTCTGTTTCATTTGATTAAGTTTTGGTAGTTGTCGTTTTTGAGGAATTGGCCCTTTTTTCCCAAGTTTTGGAATTTATGAGTATAAAGTTGTTCATAGTATTCACTTACTGTTCTTTTGCATGTACTTTAATTAGTGGTAAATGTTATGACTCTAATAAAAACAGGGTGATTTGATAGTAACTGGAAACCTACTTTAGGTTGGATAATCGGGTTGGGAGGGGATACATGAGCTGAGGGCTGAAAGAGCCAGCCATGGGAATAATTAAGGAAAGAACATTCCAGGCAGAGGGAGGATCTAGTGCAAAGCCCCAGAGGGTGAGACAGCTGGGCAAGTGTGAGGAAGAGGAATATAGCTGCAGTAGAATGACCAGTATGGAGAGTGGTTGGAACTGAAGCCAGGGAGGAGAGGCCAGGGGCCAGAGGCCAGGGAATGCAGTGCCTTTGAATCATAGGTAGGAGCTTAGATTGTTTGCAAGTGCAGTGGGACGTCCTGGATGGTTTAAAGAAGGAAAGAATCATACCTAGATTTACGTATTTATAAAAGATCACTGCAGCTGCTATGGGGAGAATGAATTGTAGAAGAGCCAAGAATCAGGAGGACAGATTATAAAGCTTTTGCAGTCTTCTATGTGACATGATGGTGGCCAGGAGCCCAGTGGTTGTTGTGCAAATGGAGAGAAGTAGGCAGAGGCTGGACAGGTTTTGGAAGCACTCCTTCTATCCCTATATTCCCAGCTGAACAGAAATCCTTTTGGTCAGAACTAAGAACACATTCCCTCTTGGCTGAGTTTCTGCATAATCACTTCTTCAGGCCATCTAAGTCCATGGAAGATGCTGGTGGTGTGGTGCTTAAGGCATTTGGCTGTTAACCAAAAGGTTTGTGGTTCAAACCCACCAGCCGCTCTGTGGAAGAAAGATGAGGGAGTCTGCTTCTATAAAGATTTACAGCCTTGGAAGCCCAATGGCTGTCTCTGTAAGTTGGAATTGACTCAATGCCAGTGGGTTTGGTTTTATTTTTGTACATCCATGAAGTTAAAATAAAGTTCCCATTGTCCCAAAACCATCCTGGCTATCTTTTGACTTTTCTTCTGCAGCATAAATTACCCTACATGATGTTTAATGAGGGACCGTGATTTGCTGTCCAACTTTAGAGAGTTCCTTGAGAAGGCTTGGGCCATTTGGTTTGTTGGAGGTTGAGGCCATTGTTTAAAGTGTTGAGAGATAACAAGGGTACAGTTTAATGTGCTACAGATGTCTGGGACAGTGACTCAGGCTCCTGGCAGAAATCCAAGGCAGGAAACCTTGCTGTTGCCATTTGTATTCTCTGTGTCTGTGCTGGAAATGGCTCAAGCTGTAATTGCAGAGTTTATAGTGATGTAAATGCAGCCAAACCCCCAAGTGAAGCCTCACAGATGTACCTCATTAGGAGAGCTCGAGGCCTCTATCTGATGCTGTTCAGAAGCTATTCATTTGCAATCAATTTCAAAGACTCTGGACATGAAGAATGTTCTCTCATATTGTCTAGTTTGCTTTGAAATCTGCCCTCCTGACATTTTGATAAAAGGTAATAACCAAACAGCTTGTGTTCAAGAGAATGTGCTTACAATAACAAATCTGATATATTTTTAAAAAAGACAGACCAGTGTATCCATAGTCCTTTATAAATGGAATACACCATTGCCATTTGACCCAATTGCCCACAGCACTTCCTCCCTCCTTACTTACTTGATGATTATCAAGGAGTCAGGCACTTGCAGTCAGAAGTCAGAAAGCCCTGGGTACCAATTGCTGAAGTGCTACTTTTTCCCTAATGTGAAGGTCCAAACAAGAAAGTTTTTGGTATACTTACCAGAAGTCTGGCAGTTCAAACCCACCAGCCACTTCTTGGAAGGAAGGTTGGGCAATCTACTTCTGTATTGATACAGCCTTGGAAACCCATGGAGGGTCACTGTGAGTCTGATCTGACTCAACGGTAGTGAGTTTGTTTTGGTATATGTATATAAACCAGTTGCTGTTGAGTTAATATCTACTAATGATGATCCCATGAGTGTCAGAGTAGAACTGTGCTTCACAAGATTTTCAGTGGCTGGTTTGGTGGAAGTAGATCTCCAGGCCTTTCTTCTGAGATGCCTCTGGATGAATTTGAACCATCAGCCTTTTAGTTAGCCAGTGCATTAACTGTTTGCACCACCCAGGCACTCCATAAAGAAAATAGTAAAAATGTTTATGTAATGTTGTTGTTAGTTACTGTAAAGTCAATTCCAACTCTTGTGGAAAGCAGAACAGCTCCATAGGATTTTGAGGGCTATGACCTTTTGGAAGCAGATCAACAGGCCTGTCTTTGGAGGCACTTTTGAGTGGGTTGAAGTTGCCAGCCTTTTGGCCAGTAGTTGAGCACTTTACAGTTTGTACCATCCAGGGACTCCTTACTTATAATATTTAATTTAATTCCTTATTTAATATGTTAGGATCCCAATTGGAAACAGATGAACACTCAAACAGGTGTTTTGTTTATAAAAGATTATTAATGAAAGTGTAGGTTGTAAGGGAACCACACGCATAGAACAGTAATCTGGAGTTAGTAGTAGCAGAGCTATTGTTATTCCTGGGCCTGGGAGGAAGGACTTATCAGCACCTGGAATGAGGAAGCCATCCTGACAGAAGTAGTGACCTCTAGTGAGAGTGACCTTGCAGGGGATGAGCCTGGGGAATCAATACCCTGACCCCCTTCACTCACTCCCCAACCTCTATCCCCTGTGAGACTCTCATTGGCTAAATCCAACCAAAGCCAGAACTCAAGGGAACTCATTGGTGTGGCCTATCCAGGTCACATCCTGCAAAGAAAGTAAGGAAAAGTAAGGTAAAAGTGTATCTTCAGAGACTAATTCATACATTTTTAAAGTCATTTATCCTAAAATAACATTAATTTTTATATATTGCCTTTGTTTACCTCAGTATTCCTGAAAGTATTTTATTTTTGCTCTTTTCATACATCAGTTTTGTTTTCATCACTTGTGAATCATCTGACATAATTTTAAGAGTTATTTATTTTTTAAATATGATCTGATCATTGACCTAAATATAAAACCTAATACAATAAAGATCATGGACGAAAAATAGGGACAATGCTAGCAGCCCTAATATATGGCATAAATAGAATACCATACATAACTAAAAATGCACAAACAGAAGATGAACTAGGCAAATGAGACTTCCTAAATTTTGAGCATGTGTGCTCTTCATAAGACTTCTACAAAGAGTAGGAAGAGAATCTACAAAATGGGGAAAAAAAATTTTGGCTGCAACATATCCAACAAGGGTCCAATCTCTAAAATCCATAGAAAACTTCAACAAAAAGAAAAACAACCTAATTAAAAACGTGCAAAGAATATGAACAGACACTTCACCAAAAAAGACATTCAGGTAGCTAACAAACACATGAAGAAATGTTTATAATCATTACTCACTGCCGTGGAGTCAGATCTGACTCATAGTGACCCCTTCTTGGGTTTCCAAGGTAGCATCACTACAGAAGTAGATTGCCCAACCTTCCTTCTGAGGAGTGACTGGTGGGTTTGAACCACCAACCTTCTAGTTAGCAGTCAGGTGCCTTAGGCACTATGCTACCAGAGCTCATTTACAATCATTAGCCATTAAAACAAAACAAAAAAACCCACTACCACTGAGTTGACTCCAACTCATAACAACCATGTAGGACGGAGTAGGAAACCATATGGTTTCCAAGGCTGTAAATCTTTATGGAAGCAGACTGCCTCATCTTTCTCCCGTGGAGCAGCTGGTAGGTTCAAACTGCTGACCTTTTTGGGTAATAGCTGAGTGCCTTCACCACTGCACCACCAGAGCTCTTTATTAGCCACTAGAGAGATCCAAATCAAAACTTCAGTGAGATATTATCTCACTCCCACAATAATGGTACTAATCAAAAACAAACAAACAACAATTAAAAAAAAAATAGAATATAACAAATGTTGGTAAGGTGGGGAGATTAGAAATCTTATATACTTCTGGTAGGAATGTAAAATGATACAACCCCTATGGAAAATAATATGGGGCTTCCTTAAAAACTTAGAAATACCATATGATCCAGCAATTGTACTCCTAGGTTTACGCCTTAAAGAAATAAGAGCTGTAACACAAACATATATACTCATATTCACTGCAGCATTATTCACAATAACAAAAAGAGGTAAACAAACTATGTGCCCATAAATGAATAAACTAATTGTGGTACTAAGTAACGAGAAAGAATAACAATGAATCCATGAAACATCTCACAATATGGATGAATTTGGAGGACAGTATGCTGAATGAAATAAGTTGGTCAAAAAAGGACAAATACTGTATGAGGCCATTATTATTTTTTTAAAAAATGAGAAGGTTAACACAGTGAAATTAAAAAATAAACAAAAAAAAAAAAATTTATTGATTGTTACCAGGGATGGGAGGGGAAGTGACGGAAAATTTCTAACTAGATAGAAGACACATGTTAATAATGGTGAAGGAAAAG
This sequence comes from Orycteropus afer afer, assembly GCF_000298275.1. Taxonomy (NCBI): domain Eukaryota; kingdom Metazoa; phylum Chordata; class Mammalia; order Tubulidentata; family Orycteropodidae; genus Orycteropus; species Orycteropus afer. The sequence continues at coordinate 428,802 of NW_006921788.1, forward strand.
GCAATACATAATATGGGAGAAGTCAGCACAACATGAGCAAGGGAAAGACAGACCCTGAGAGGAACGCAGAATATAGGGCACCTACGAGACCTGTGGTAGCATAGTGCCTCAGGCATTTGACTGCTAACCAGAAGGCTGGCAGTTCAAACCCACCAGCCACTCCTCAGAAGGAAGATGGGGCACTCTACTTCTGTAGTGATACTGCCTTGGAAACCCTAGGAGGGGTCGCTATGAGTCGGTCCAATTCGACAACATATAACAACAACAACAACAACGGTAATTACCGTAACATAGCCCACACTGCAACAATAGCGTAGTGCCTAAGGCACTTTACTGCTAACCGGAAGGCTGGCAGTTCAAACCCACCAGCCACCCGTTGGAAGGAAGATGGGGCAATCTACTTCCGTAGTGATACTGCCTCAGAAACCCAAGGAGGGGTCGCTATGAGTCGGGTCTGACTCAACAGCCCATAACAACAATAACAACAATGTACACAGTGGTACATAGGTAGGTAAGCATGCTAAAGTGGTGTGGGAGGATGTAAGAGGGCACACCCACATGCCGACACAGGTTTGGTTGTGGATATTCCTACATATATAATTGTAAGTGCTGCATGTACATTAGTATAGATGATTAAGCACACAAGGGTCACAGTCATAGTAACTTTTTAGACATAGCCAAGCATATCATGAGAAGAAATTCTTAGGCTTGATGGGAAGGATGACATGCTTGAGGGACATCTATGTCAGTTGGGACAACATAGTATGTAAAGACAATGTTCTGTATCCTACTTTGGTGAGTATCATCTGGGACCTTGAAATCTTGCAAGCAGCCATTTAAGATAGAACTATTGCTCTCTTTCCATCCAGAGCAAAGGAGAGTGGAGAAAATCACTGACTCAAGGGAGTAATTATTCCAAAGGAGTAACACACCACATGAAGCACAGCCTACATGACCCCAAGACCAGGAGAGCTAGAGGCTGCCACTGCTGACTGCTCTGCTCTGATCACAACAGAGGGTACCAGGCAGAGCGGGAGAAAAATGTAGAATGAAAAATCAAATTCACAAAAAAGGCCAGACTTACTGTCTTGAGAGAGACTGGAGGAACCCCCAAGACTATGGCCCTAAGATACACTTCTGACTTGGAGCTGAAGCTATTCTTGGTGACTATCTTTCAGCATAGTGGCTAAGGCACTTGACTGCTAACCAGAAGGCTGGCGGTTCAAACCCACCAGCCACTCCTCGGAAGGAAGGTTGGGCAATCCTACTTCCGTAGTGATACTGCCTCGGAAACCCAAGGAGGGGTCGCTATGAGTCAGGGCTGACTCGACGGCACATAACAACAACAACAACAATCTTTCAGCCAAAGTAAAATAAACAATAAAATAAATAATAATGCACAAGAGAAGCATGTTCCTTAGAACATTTCATTCTATGAGATCAAAAAAGGACATTTGTGCAAAAGCAAAGATGAGAAGGCAGGAAAGGGTAGACAATTTGGACAAAAGGAAACAGAACCCAGGGCAGAAATGGAAAAAGTACTGACACACTGTGGAGAATGCAATCAATATCTTGAAACACGTTACGTACAAACTATCAAATGGGAAACTAATTTGCTTTGTGAACATTTACATAAAGCACTATAAAAAACATTTTTTTATAAAAGGAAATACTGTGTCTTTCCTAAATGGCACTTTGTGATAGAATAGCCCATATTTGAGAGACTTTATAATTTCATGAATACAAGGCTAATCCCTTTAATTTCAGGGCTAATTTTGTAGAGGGAAGCATTCTTTTCTTCAAGCATATACTGTGTTAAACCCTTCTAGACATCAGTTTCCTCATCTGTAAAATAAGGATAAAACCAGTCCTTACTTTACAGAATTACTGAAGAAAATTAAGTGAGAGTTGGGGACATAGTAAGTGTTTGATGTCATTTATTTTTTGTTGATTATTTAAAAATTTCTAAATGGCCCTGAATTATCCTTTTCCTTAAAGAATTATTATCTAATGATTAATCTTTTCTTTTTCAGATTAGAAGGTAATAGATTATTGGCATGATTTGATAATAATGAAATGTACATGTTGTGATTGCAAAACATTTTACTTTGGTTGTTGTGGTTAAATGCCATCATTTTTAGTTTGAATGTTGGCAGCAGGATGTAGGCTAGTGTCTTGACCACTAGGAATTGTTTATAAAGCCTGTTTATCCTTTGTCTGAATTCCATATCTGCCCTTGTCTTTTGTAAGTGGATTATTTCTGAATCCAGTCAGATCTTTTTCTTTTGGTTCAAGAATTGGACAAGTGTCTGCTTCATTTTGAGCATGAATTGCCATTGTCCAGGGTGGCAAAGGCCTGGAATATCTGTCCTGAGTACCAGACAGTGCTATTTTAATTTCATTTTGATTTTTGCTTTTTGGTTTCATTTTGCTTTCTTTTCTTTTATATCTTTCTCTTCAAGGTAATACTTTGTAAAATAGAATAATCCTTTGAGTTTTCTCAATTATATTTAAGTTAATCTAAGTTTAAATGTAAGCTGTTCTTAATAGTCTGGCATTGTATTTTTAAAAAATCTGTGTCTTTTGCAGTCACCATATGCTGAAACTGATTAAAAAAAAAAAAGCTAACACACCATGATTTTCCATTTTAGTGTCCCACCCACCACGTTTTGGGAAATGAATCTTAGTCACTGGAAGAAACCTTCCATATTTATAATTGTATTAATTATTTCCAAACTTCAAAGAGGGAAATATGCAGGTTAATCCATTCTTATATACATATATATGTATACACACACAATTATTAAGTTCTAAGTGGAGGGGGAAACATATACAGTATATATAGTAAAAAATGAATCATAGAGACCCATGCAGCTGGTCACCCTAACTTTTCATACTAGTTGAATCCACTATAAACCCTGTGTTGGGGGTGGGAGATAAAGAATGGGGAACGTTGTCTTGTTCACATGGTTTCTTTGTAAGTGAGGATTTCAGTGTGTATCATGATGGCTGAAGAAAGAAAGGCCACTTTGACCAAGCTGTGTGTGTATGTCGTGTGTGTGAAGGTGAACATGAGATAGATTTATGTGTCGTTATGTAGAACATCCCCATGGGAATAGGCAAGATTGTAAACTCATACACCTACAGAATTCAAGCAAATCAATCAGTGCATGAAGCTGGCTGTTGGAACATCATCACTGTGCTAAATTGGTTTGGCGCTTGCACTCAGTATTGATGCCACAATCAGAAATGTGATATGCATGCATGACAGGCAGATGGACAGACAGACGGTGGCCAACTGGAAAGCCCTTGCCTCTTCTGATTAATAGTTCAACCAGGGATGTGTGAGCTGAACTATGTCTTCAGTTTGAATCCACTATCCACTACAGTGGATACTATCACTTAGGGACATCCTGACCTCTGGCCAAGGTGCAGCTTCTTTGTGATCACTTCTTCCAGATACTCACCTTTGTTTTGCTAAGGAGGAATTTGATGACTAGAGAGTCCTGTCTTGAGTCTCTTGACTTTCTGATATACCATCTTCTGGCTTGTATTTCTCTGTACTTAATCCTATTTGTTGCTTAGACTGTCCTGAAGCGACCAGTGGTAACAGGAGTGGTAACAGTGGTCTAACAGGAAGAAATGTGCTCAATGGTTCAAAGGCCAGACTTTTCAGTGATCTGTCCATTTGATCTTGGTGAATTTCACCCTCAGAAGAGATAAGCACCGTGATCACTGTTCATTTATTTGTTGCAGGCCTTGCTCTTTTTGTCTGCTTACTTCATCTGGTTTTTGGGGTAGAAGGACATTTGACACTCTGTGCCTAATGCATTTGACAGTTTCAGTTCAACTTGCAATAATGCAGGCTTCCACTAGAGGGCATATGTGCTTTTCAAATCAAATGTGAGTGCTCGGTAGCGGGGAATCATAGCAGGTTCTCCCCTAATGTCTAAGAAACAAAAATTCCTAGTTATTTGTTCCTTTAAGGAAATTTAGGCCAAGTTTTCCTTCTTGTTGTTGTTATATGCCCTCGAGTCGGACCCGACTCATAGCAACCCTTCCTTAGCTGAGGGAATTGAAAGTAGAAATAGGTTTTGCTTACTCTTTTAGACAGTTGAGGTGAAATTTTGGGACAGTGGCAGATAATGTCACTGAAGAATATTTTCTGAGATGAGACATTTTTAAAGGTAACTGTGACATTCGTTTTATTAAGAGGGAACCCTTGTGATGCGATGGTTAAGCCCTTGGCTCTTAACCAAGGAGTATGAACCCACCAGCCACTCTATGGGAGAGAGATATGGCAGTCTGCTTCTGTGAAGATTACACAAACAAAAACCCAAACCCACTGCCATTGAGTCAATTCCAACTCAAAGTGACCCCATTGGGTTTCTGAGGCAGAAAATCTTTACAGAAATGGATTGCTCCGTCTTCCTTCCACAGAGTGGCTGATGGGTTTGAACTGCCAACCTTCTGGTTAGCAGTCAGATGCCTTAAGCACTGTGCTACCAGCACTCCTTTCTGTGAAGATTATAGCCTTGGAAACTATGAGGCAGCACTATCTACTCTGTCCTATGGGGTTGTTAGTAGTTAGAATCAACTCACTGGCAGTGGGTTGGATCTGGTTTTATTAATCACCAAATATTTTTAGACATGTTTTGGAATAGTATTCAATGATTATCAAGTATTCATTGATTCCATGTATTCAACAATATTTACTAAAAATCTGCTATGTGACAAAGTTCTAGGCATTGGGGATACAATAGTGACCAGACAAAGCCTGTAGCTGCTCTCATGACACTTACTTTCTGAGGGAAAAGTAAAACAAGTAAACAAACAAGTAAATGACAGTTGATTCAGGAAGTGGTAGCTGTTAAGATGCTATAAAAGACCATGCATTTGTTTCCTGGGCTGCCTCAAGGAGGTATGACAACAGAAGTGGCTTATAAGAACAGAAATTTATTGTCTCAGCTTTTTGGAGACTAGAAGTCCAAAATCAAGGTGTTGGCAGGACCAAGTTCTCTACAAAGACTCTAGGGAAGATTCTTTCCTCTCCGTCCAGGCTCCTGGCAGCCACAGGCATTCCTTGACAAGTTAGATGCATCTTCATGTGACAGTCTATCTTCTCTCTGTCTCTCTGGGTGTCTTTTCTTCCTTTATAAAGACACTTATGATAGTGAAAGGAGCAATGGTGGCACAACAGTTAAGCACTCAGCTGCCAACTAAGCCGGCTGAAAGGCTGGCTGTTGAACCCATCCAGTGGCTCTGTGAGAAAATGACCGGGCAATCTGCTTCCATAAAGATGATAGCGTAGAATACCCGAGGGGGGCAGTTCTACTCTGTCACGTGGGGTCACTATGAGTCAGAATTGGCTTGACGATGCTCCACAACCTGATTTTAAAGCATTGGTTTGGTGGTAGAATTCTCACTTTCTGTGAGGGAGATGATGGTTCAGTTCCTGGCCAAAGTGTCTCATGTACCACCTTGTTGGTGGAAGCTCACATGTTGCTCTGATGCTGAACAGGTTTCAGAGAGCTTCCAGATAAAGATTAGGAAGAAAGGCCTGATGATCTACTTCTGAAAAATCAACTGATGGAAATCCTATGAATCATAACAGTCTCATCCTGTGGTGCTTGGAATCATCACCATGAGTCACGGCCTGACTCAATGACAACTAAGGACAATGTGTACAACACAGCTGTGTATGTACCCATTGCTGTTGACTCATTTTCTACTCAGCAACCCAGCAGGACAGAGCAGAACAGTAAATCTTTATGGAAGCATGTTGCCACATCTCTGTCTGGTGGAGCAGCTGGTGGGTGAGAACTGCAGCCTTTTGGTTAGCTTATGAGGGTTCATACTGTTTACACAGAGATGAACAAAACCACCTTCATCCTCAAGAAACTTGCAGTCTTGTAGGAAAGATACAAAGAGAATATTAGGGGAATTCAGAGAAGAGGTTGCTGTTAACCCACAGAGGTGGGTGGATTATCCTTATTCATTGGGATGCTGTGGGCCACCTGCTGAAACAGAACCTTTGACTTTTGCCTTGCACCTGCTGCATTTTAAGCAGCACATTCCAGGCTGATCTGACACCTGTGATGGATTATAAAGGCTTTGCCCACGCAACCCTGAAGGGGAGAGCTGGTAATTATCTGGGTGTGGGTCAGGTGTATGGACAGATCAAGTGGATGATTCAGGCCTCGGCAGTCACACTCCTGGAGGACTCATTGACTACAGTCCTCCTCGTTTCAGCTCCACTTTCAGGAAACCATCCTCGCAACTTATAAAACTATGAGTTTCACAACACTTGAACTGCTAACATGTCTAGCTAGGTGACTGGAAGCAGACTGGAGGTGATGTTGTGATAAGAATCCATGCCCAGGCACTTTCTTAGCATGAAGTTCTGTAAAATTATTTGTGTGTGTGTGTGAATTTTAATGTAGAAAAATATAGTGTCAGGTTCTTGTTTTTCATTTATGGTTTGTGTTACATTTACAAGGACCACCTGATACACTGCATTGGAAAGATTTGGCTTCCTTGTAAGGCTGTGTGCATGAAGGGTAAGAGCATGTATTCTGGAGCCATATTGTTGTTGTTGGGTGCTGTTGCACCGGTTCTAACTCATAGCAACCCTGTAGGACAGAGTAGAACTGCTCCATAGGGTTTCCTAGGCTAAAATATTTATGGGAACAGATCACCAGGTCTTTTGGTTAACAGCCAACTACTTAATCATTGTACCACTAGGGCTCCTTGGAGCTACTCTGCCTAGTTTCAAATCCTAGCTCTGACAGTTATTAGCTGCGTGACCTCAAGCAGTTTGCTGAACTTCTCTATGCTTTACCTGTAAAATGAGGACTGGTAATGGTAACCATCTTATAGGGTGCATTTGTTAGCTATGGCCATAAAAATGTTGCATTACATGCTTTCCTAAAACTCAGAGGTTTAAAATAATGACCTTTGGCTTTTGCTTGTCTATCTATGCATCAGCTCAGTGCCACATATTCCAAGCTGATCTCAGCTGGGATGGTTTTGCCCCACACTGCAGATCAGAGTTTGTTCCACGTGACCGTCATCCTCCATGGACCAGCAGACTAGCAGCAGGTGCTCCTCTCATGATGACAAAGGTACAAAAAGGTCAGGTAGAACCATGTGAGGCCTAGGCGAAGAACTAACACACATTGTCCCTGCCTTGTCTTGTTGAATGAGACAAATCACATGTTCAAAAGCCAAAGGACAGAGAATTATATTCTGCCCCTGTAGTGGGAGGAACTGCAAAGTCACATGAGAGGGAGTGGCTACAGGGAGCAATGAAGTACTGAGGTATGTAATGCTGCATACCACACAGGGTTATTATGAGAATTAGACACATTAATGTATGTTAAGCATTTAGAAAGGGGCCTCATGGAAACCAAACTCACTGTCATGGAGTCGATTCTGACCCATAGTAACCCCCATTGGGTTTCTAAGGCTGTAAATCTTTATGGAAGCAAACTGCCTTATCATCATCTGTGGAGCGGTTGGTGGGTACGAACTACAGACCTTTTAGTTAGAAGCCAAATACCTTAACCACTGCACCACCAGAGCTCCTTAGAAAGAGCCTCAAAAAAAACCAAAAATAAACTCACTGCTGCTGAGTCGATTTCGACTCTTAGCCACCCCTCCTTGGGTTTCTGAGGTGATATCTCTATGGAAGTAGATTGCCCAACCTTCCTTCCAAGGAGTGGCTGGTGGGTTTGAACCACCAGCCTTCTGGTTAGCAGTCAAGTGCCTTAGGCACTACACCTCCAGAGCTCCCGGAAAGGACCTACCACATAGTAAACCCTATATCAGTACTTGCTTCACGATTCTTTTTCCCACATATATTCCCAGTCTAAAATATTACAGGAGTGTTCATTAGCATCTGCAGACAGAATGGAGCCTGCTTTACAAGCTATTGACATGCATGTTTATAATAACCACTACCAATACTGATTGAGTACTTTCATAGCCACTGTCTAATATGATGCTCACAGCAAAGCTGTCGACTGGATATAACTTGATCCTTTGCAAGTATTAAAATTTTTGTTTGCTGCCATCTACTTGGCCCCTGACTTATGGTGATTCCATACACAATGGAAGAGAACACTGCCCAGTCCTGTGCTGTCTCCATGATTACTTGCAAACTGGACCATTTGTGATCCATTGAGGTTTCACTGACTGATTTGAGGGAGTAGATTATTAGACTTCTCTTCCTGATTTTTCTAAGCCTGGAAGGGCCACTGAAACCTTTACACCATCATAGCAACACACAGGCCTCCACTGACAGATGAGTGATGGCTGCACATGAGATACACTGACTGGAAATCAAGCCTAGATCTCCTGCATGGAAGGTGAGAATTCTACCACTGAACCAACATGACAGACTAGAGTGCATGGTGACTTACCCAAAGTTACAGGGCAATAGATTTGGGATTTCACCCAAGGTTTTTCTGCCACCAAAGCCTACTGTGAGGAGACCAGTGTCTGTGTGGGCTCCAAGGCCCCTGCCTCCCAGAGTTTTTGGAATTTCAGAGCTAGGATAACTGCCATTGGCAATGGCTTTTCTATGCATTGTCCCACGTCCTCACTTGCCCCACTTCCCAACCATTCCACACTCACCCAGGGTCACCCTTTAAAAATACAACTTTGAACATCCAACTCACCTACATAAAACCCTGAGAAGCTGGCTCCTGCTTTCAGAAATCTTGGGAGTTCTCAGCAGGCCCTAAAAGGCCCTAATGCTCCAGGCTGTGTTTTCCCTTTCAGTTTCCACTGTCTCCGCCACACTTTCCTTTTCTCTAGCCTCTTGCTGTTCTGGCCTCCCCAGTGCTTGCTCAGTCCCCCAGCAGGTCCTTTCCTGGCATGGAGCCTTTTGCCTGCTCTTCTCCACGTCTCTTTCTCTCTTCCCCCAGTTCTCTACCACTTAACTTTAACTCATGGCTAAGCTGGAAGAGCACTGCCTCAGAACAGGTGCCCTTGAGCTCCCTGAAGGTCAACCCTCCATGCACATGTCTTTAAGCAATGTCCAGTTGCCTCATAGCACTGTCAAAGCTATGACTCAATGTTGGTAACTGAATGATGATGAATGTCTTGAAAACCTACATCTCCTGACTTTGGGGCTTTGGTTACAGGTTTAATGTGACACCTCCTCCTGTGATCAGCTCTGCTTCCACTCAGCCTTTAGGACTCTAAATTCTCCCCTATTCCTCCTTGGTCTCAGCTCAAGTTCACTTCCTCAGAATATGACACAGCCTTGTCAAACAGATGATACCTCACTCTTCTTCCTTGTAGAACTTTACACATGTGCAGTCATCAGTGCATGGTCTGTCTTCTGTGAAGTCTTTAGCTCTGAACTCAATTTACTATGTTCCTAGCAGCTAGCACAGTGCCTGATGTGGAAGCTTGGTTAGAGCGTGTTTAACCAAACAACATTGTCATCACAAGGTACTGAAAGTGTGTGATTTACCTGGTCTTTTTGACTAATGTCTATGATGTTCTTTGGAACTTTGTTCAAGGAGTCCAACAGTAACAACAATCATGGCATTTCTTGAACACTTAGACACTATGCTAGATACTTTATCAACATTATCCCATTTAATCCTCACAAAAACCCTATTCACTGCTGTTATCAATATCTCTATTGTAGATGAGGGAATCAAACTGAAATTCAGATTCATTAAGGCCATTGTGAGGCCCAGGAACATACATTTTAATTAACATTCAAGGGGATTATAATTACCTTAAGCAATAATTTCCTGAACTTCTGATGTGACTATATTTATTGACTCAGACTGCTATCTCCACTCATTTCCCTGACCTTGTTCTTCTAGGAAAGAAGTAGTATTTATTTATCTTCCAGTAAATCATAAAGTTTTACTTAAGATACAGGCAGATATTTTCCTATAAAGCAGAATTTATGTTTGAGGCATAATTCATTTGCATAAAGCCCATATTATAACATCTCCACTGGGGTAGTCACATTTGATTGTGACATCCTTAAGATTGGAGACTGGGTGTTACTCATTTTAGTACACCTAGAAAACAACCAACAATTGGTTATTGAATAGTGTATTAGTTTCCTATTGCTGCTGTAACAAATTGCCATAACCTTAGTGTCTTAGAACAACACAAATGTACTATTTTCTAGAGTTCAGAAGTCCTAAAACAAGGTGTCAGCAGGGCTGTTTGCTTTTGGAGTCTCTAGGGAATAATCAGTTTCCTTGCCTTTTCCTGCTTGTGGAGTCTGCCTGCATTCCCTAGCTCCTGGCCTTTTCATCACATTAGTCCAACCTCTGCTCCCATCATCACTTCTCTTTCCCTGGCTCTGACCATCCTATTTCCCTCTCATGAGACCTCTGTGATTACATGGGGCCCACCCAAATGATCTCCCTATCTCAAGGTCCTTAATTTAATCACATCTACTAAGTCTCTTTTGTTATATAATATTATGTATTTGCAATCTTGGGAGCTGGGCCTGGATATCTTTGGGAAGCCATTCTTCTCTCTACTACTGATAAAGTGTGTGTGTGTGGGGGAACCACACACTTAGGAATGAGGACTTTTTGTGTGTGTGTGTGATTTCGGTGAAGATTTACAGAGCAAATTCACTTTCCATACAGCAGTTCACATACACTTTGTCTCATGACATTGACCACA
>NW_006921788.1:439575-440524 GCF_000298275.1 Orycteropus afer afer
ACTTTGTCTCATGACATTGACCACAGTTTACCACAATGCAACAGCTCCCCTCTCACCTCCTCCCATAGTTACCTCTTCCCAGTGTCCATCCCTCCATACTCTCCTGCCCCCTGAGCTGTCTCCTGGTACATAAGCAGCCCTTCTTTCTCCCATGATTATTCTCTCCAAGGAGTGTATGTACCTCAGGTAAATGTTCAACTCATATGACTGTCTTTTGCTTGGCTGGAAGCCACAGGTGTGGGTTCAATTCCAGACATGAAGGGCAGCGAGGGGCCATAGTGTCCGTGGTTCCACCAGGCTGTATTGGACCAACAAACCTGGTCCCCCCCCTTTTTTTTCCCAAATGATATTGAGTTTTGTCCACATTGTTCTCCCTCTCTATCCAGGATCTCCTACATAGATCCCCTTCCAAGTGGTTGACATTGGTAGCCGGGCACCAATGTCACCAAAGTAGGAGGTGGAACAAAGTTTTGTGTAGTATGTTTTGCCAATTGAGCTCGATTCCCCCTGCGACTATGGTCCTGAGCCCACAGATTCAACTACTCGGTTCCTCTGGGTAGCTGGCTATGACCAAGCAGTGACTACCACCTTGGGAATGAGGACATTTTTATAGTTTACATTGATGGATGGCAAAATTAATTAGATAAAATTTAATAAGCATGTAATATGTGCTATGAACTGTTCTAGATTTTTTACGTGTGTTCTGTCATTTAATTCTTAAAATAGATTCTAAGATAGGTTCTCTTATTCTCTTCATTTTAGATGAGACAAGTGAATCCCACATAGGTTAAGAGACTCTCCTAGCCTGTTATGGGTTCAGGCAGGGCTGTAACTCAGGTATTTTGACACTAGAACCTTTGAATATAAGCATTTTATGATCTTTTTCTCTTTCCTCAGGTCTTTAAAATAAAGTTCCTATAATTCCATTCAATATTTTACCATTAATTAA
>NW_006921788.1:453891-473805 GCF_000298275.1 Orycteropus afer afer
CAAGATTATCTTCTGTGTCTGTGTTAATTGGTTTCCCTTTTCTTTGTTGAAGAGGGTCTGTGCAATCCTTCTGCCTAGTCCGCCATCTTGGAGGAGTTACCATTAATTTTTGATGATACAAATAATTCTTTAGGTTTTTTGTTGAGAAATTTGAATATTTTCCATGGATTTACCCAAAATATATATATTAAACAGCTGCTGAATACAAGGTGATGTGCTGGGCTCTGAGGAGCACATGTGTGAGCAAGAGAAGCCTCCACCTTCCTGTAATTACTAACCTCAAGGAAGCTAACCTGCAACAAGGAATCCTCGGGACCCAATTTTCTACTTTATTTAGATAAATCTAATCACATTCTCCAGGAGCTCTGGTAGCATAGTGCCTAAGGAACTTGACTGCTAACCAAAAGGCTGGCAGTTCAAGCCCATCAGCCACTCCTCAGAAGGAAGATTGGGCACTCCAGTTCCATAGTGATACCACCTTGGAAACCCAAGGAGGGGTCCCTATGAGTCTGGGCCGACCAGACGGCACATAACAACAACAACAATCACGTTCTCCAAAAAAGAAAATTTATCAGCCTCTGAGCATTTGGACTTGAATTAAATTTCCATACCTGGCCACAAGAGAATAACGTTTCCTTCATTGTCTACCTAACCACTTTACTGTCAGGAGGACTTAGTCAAGAGTTGAGTTGCTTGCACATTGCAATAGAGACTTGATTTGAAACCACAATTTGCTACCAAATGTTGCTGCGAGATACCTCCTGAAATTTCAGGTTGGAACTGCTGCCTGTCCTGGAGAGATACCCTTTTCTTATTGAAATTTGGCCTCTCTCTTGCCTTTCCACACCACTTTGGTACAGTGCTCTGTAGACCCAGGCTTTGAAAATTTCTTAGTGAAGAAACAATGCAGGCAGCAGCTTTACAGTTTGCTGTCTTTAGAAAGGAAATATCTAACAAACAGACCTGGGTTCACGTTCTACTTCTGACTCTTACTATCTGTAATTTTAGTCAAGATTGTTAATTTCTCTGAGCTCCAGTCTCCATGTGCTGAATGAGGGTAATAATGGTGTGTATATCAGGGTCTTTGGTTGAGACCAATGGAAACTTACTTGGCTAAATGTAAGGCAGCAAAAGATGGGGAATTCATTGGAAGATGATCAGGTAGCTCATAGATTTAGCAAAAATCCAAAGAAGAAGACTCAGAAAGACTCAGAGTCAAACAGAGCATCTCTGGGGATTTTTGAGATGAGAATTAATAACCAGTATCAACAGATTATCAAACATATGCCTCAGCCCCTGCCCATCTTCTGAAATTCAGATTGGTATATCCAAGTGCTATGTAACAGTTCCACCTGGATGTACAATTATCTAATACTTAATGTTTACAGAATAAACTCTTAAATATCCCTCCAAACCCCAGCAGTCCGCATCTTAATAAACACATCAGCTTTATCCGTTATTCTACCCCAAATTTTGGCGACTTCTTTGCTCTCTTTTTCTTACATTCAGTCCATCAACAAAATCTTTCATTTGTACCTTCACCTTATATCCTGATCTGGAGAACTACTTGCTTTCCACACATAGTACATAGAACAAACAGCCTTGCAGTTTTAATCGAACCATGGCAATGACCTCTTTTCTCCCTGCTTCAGTTATTCCTCCTGCCCCAGTTTTATTCTGTACACAATTGTAATTGTTGTTCGGTTCTATCTAGTTGGTTCAGACTCATGGCAACCCTACATAACTAGAACAAAACACTGCCCGGTCCTGTGCCATCTTCACAATCATTGCAGTCACTCCATCTCATTGAGATATATCAATCCATCTCATTGAGATATATCAATCCATCTCATTGAGAATCTTCCTTTTGTCCATTGATCATCTACTTTACCAAGCATAATAACCTTCTGCAGTGACCATCCTCTCCTGACAACATGACCAAAATATGAGAGGTGAAGTCTCACCATCCTTGTTTATAAAGAACACTCTGGATGTATTTTATCCAAGACAGACTTGTCTATTTTTCTGACAGTCTATGGTACATGCAATATTCTTCACCAACACCATAATGTAAATGCATAAATTCTTCTTTGGTCGTTCTTATTCATTGCCCAGCTTTCGCATACATATGAGGCAATTGAAAATACCAGGATTGGTCAGGCACATGTTAGTCTTCCAAGTGGTAACTCTGCTCTTTAACACTTCAAAAAATTCTTTTGCAGCAGATTTGCCCAATATTATGCATCATTCGATTTCCTAACTGCTGCATCCATAGGTGTTGATTGTGATCCAAGTAAAATGAAATCCTTGACAACTTCAGTCTTTTCTCCTTTTATCATAATGTTACTTATTGATCCAGTTGTGAGGACTTTTCTTTTCTTTATGTTGAGGTGTAATCCATACTGAAGACTGTAGTCTTTGATCTTCATCAGTAAGTGCTTCAAGTCTTCTTCACATTTAGCAAGCATCTGCATATCTCCGGTTGTTAATGTGTCTCCCTCCAATCCTGATCTCATATTCTTTTTCTTACAGTTCAGCTTCTCAGATTATTTGCTCAACCTACAGATTGAATAAATATGGTGAAAAGATACAACGCTGACACACACCTTTCCTGATTTTAAACCAAGCAGTGTTCCTTTGTTCTGTTCAAATGACTGCCTCTTCATCTGTGGCAAGTTCCTCAGGGCACAATAATATGTTCTGAAATTCCCATTCTTTGCCATGTGACACATAATTTTTTTATGATGTAAACCATCAAATGCCTTTGCATAATCAATACAGATTAACTCTTTGTGGTATTCTCTTCTTTCACTTGAAACTCATCTGACATTAACAGTGATATCCCTCATTCCACATCCTCTTCTGAGTCTGGCTTGAATTTCTGGTAGTTCCCTGTCAATGTACTGCTGCAACCATTTTTGAATTATTGTCAGCAAAATTAAATTGTATTTGTCTGTGATACTAATAATTTTAATAATTTCTGCATTCTGTTGGATCATCTTTCTTTGGAATGGACATAATATGAATCTCTTCCAGTTCGTTAGCCAGGTATCTGTCTTCTGATTTCTTGGTGTAGACAAATGAGTGCTTCCCACATTGTGTCCATTTGTTGGAATATCTCAATTGGTATTCTGTCAATTCCTGGAGCCTTGCTTTTCAACAATGCCTTGAGTACAGCTTGGACTTCTTTCTTCAATACTATTGGTTCTTGATCATATGCTATCTCCTGAAATAGTTGAATGTTGACCAATTATTTTTGGTACAGTGACTGAGTATTTTCCTTCCATCTTCCATTGCCGCTTCCTGTGTTCAGTAATTTTTCCATAGGACCTTTCAGCATTACAACTTGAGGGTTGAATTTTGTCTTCAGTTCTTTCAGCTTGAGAAATGCTGGGTGTGTTTTTCTCTTTTGATTTTCTAACTCTAGGTCTTTGCACATTTCATTATAGTACTATCCTTTGCCTCTGGTGCCACCCTTTGAAATCTTCTATTCAGCTCTTTGGGAGCTCTGCTAGTGTAGTGCCTAAGGTATTGACTGCTAACCAGAAGGCTGGCAGTTCAAATCCACCATCCATTCCTGGGGAGGAAGTTTGGGCAGTCTACTTCAGTAGTGATACCACCTCGGAAACCTAAAGAGGGGACGCTGTGAATTGGATCCAACTTCATGACAGTGAGTTCTGCTTTTTTTTTTTTTTTTAATTCAGCTCTTTTACTTCATCATTGTTTCCATTTGCTTTAGCTACTCTACATCCAATAGTAAGTTTCAGAGTATCTTTTGATATCCTTTTTTTTTTTCTTTCTTCCTTGTCTTTTTAATGACCTTTTACATTCTTCATGTATGATGTCATCCCACAATTTGTCTGGTCATTAGTTTCAATGTATCAAATATTATTTTAAGATGGTCTTTAAATTCAGGTAGGATATAATCAAGGTTATATATTGGTTCTTGTGGACTTAAATTTTTTTTTGGCTTCAACTTGAACTTACATGTGAACAACTGATGGTCTGTTCCACAGTCAGCCCCTGGCCTTGTTCTGACTGATGATATTGAGCTTCTCCATTGCCTCTTTTCACAGATATACTGTATATTTGACTGCTTTGTATTCTGTCTAGTGAGGTCCATGTTTATTTTCACCATTTATGTTGTTGAAAACAGGTGCTTGCAATGAGTAAGTCATTGGTCTTGCACAATTCTATCATCATTCCTATCACTAATGCCGTATTTTCTAACTACCAATGCTCCTTCTTTGTTTCCAATTTTTGCATTCCAGTAACGAGTAACCAGATTTAATTATTTTAAAAACAAAATCAAAGCATGTCAATCTTCCTAGAACACTCTAATGATTTTCCATTACATTAAAAATAAAATCCAATGTCTTGAGCTTGGTCTACAAGGTACAGCATTATTTGGACATTGGCTACATTTCTAAACTCACTGTGTGACATTCTTCCCTTTCCTTGCCATAGTATCTTCCTTGATATTCCTTGAAGAAACAAAAGTCTTCCCCATATTAGGATCTTGGTTCTTGCCACCTCCCATTGGCCTAGAATACTGTTTCCTATCACATAATGGACAATCAATAAATATTGTAATAAATTAATAAATATATTAGAATGTCACTGCTGGAGTATACACCTCCAGTCATTCCTTCCTATATCAGGACACACAAGTTTCAAATCTCCAAGAAAAGTCCCAATGGTTTAAGTTGGTTGTATACCCATC
Organism: Orycteropus afer afer; assembly: GCF_000298275.1. Taxonomy (NCBI): domain Eukaryota; kingdom Metazoa; phylum Chordata; class Mammalia; order Tubulidentata; family Orycteropodidae; genus Orycteropus; species Orycteropus afer. The sequence continues at coordinate 458,615 of NW_006921788.1, forward strand.
CCTTGATCAGAGGAAGACAAACCTCTGGTACAGCCATACCTCCAAAGCTGTACACAGACAAGGAATTGTGATTCCTGAGGGTAAATTTGGATGGTCTTACCAGGAGAAGGCAGAAAGTATACCAGACCAAAGCAGAGGATGTTCAGTTCGCAGTAACTCCACACAGGATTATTGTGAGGATTATCTGAGATACTGGTGCAAATGTGCTCCTCTGATAATCAAAGGTTGGAAGTTTAAGTCTAGCCAGAGATGCCTCAGATCTAATTCCAAAAAATCAACCACTGAAGATGTTATGGAGCAAAGTTCTGTTCTGACTCATGTGGTAACTGTATACAAGCATTGTGAAAGAAGAAATTGGTACCCTTATGTGACAACTCAAGAAAAATAGCCACTATTATTACAGTATTTTTAACAATTGCTTGGGGGTATAGATTCCCTCCCTACATCCTCCACCCCCCTGCCCCCCAAAAAACCATTGCCATTGATTGAGTCTATTCTGACTCAAAGCATTCCAACTCTATTCTGTCTCATAGAACACAGTAGAACTGCTGTATAGGGTCTCCAAGGCTGTAATCTTGGGCTCATTTAGATTTCTGTCTTACCTATCTGTACTTTCAGTACTCTTATGAGTGGTGTGTTTTACATTTCTAGACTGCCAGATTTCTCCTGCAGAGCAGCTGGTGGGTTTGAACCATCAACATTTCCATTAACAATCAAGGGCTTGACTACTGCCTTCATGGAGTTCCTTTTATAAGCTCTTACTTAAAATCATTGCTGCCTTCAACTATGAAAACTGTGCATGATAGACATGAGGAGGAACATTAAATATAAACAAAAAGTTTATCACTACTATTTTACTACTACTATTACTACTGCCACTACTAGTCCTGCAGGTGCAGGTGCCCTTGTTTGGAAAGATGAGAAAATAACAGATAATGTAGACTAACAATAATGTTGGAGTTATCATCTGCAGAATCTTTCTCATACTCAGCTCCTTTTTTTTATTTTTTCAATTTTCTCTGCCAAAGAGAGTGATCATTGGTCTAGAAACATAAAACACACCATTGTCAAGAGTATTGAAACTATATGTAGGTAAGATAACAGAAATATAAATGAGTTCATTTATTTGGTTCTATGTGAATTGCACCATTGTGTAAAGTACTAAGAGAGCTTCTCAAATTGATTGGATATTGTTAATGTTTAAATATGTGTGTGTGTGTACAGGGCGGGATGGGATTATATAGTAGATGTTATAGCTCTGGTGGCATAGTGCCTAAAGCATTTGACTGCTAACCAGAAGGTTGGTGGTTCAAACCCACCACCACTCCTCAGAAGGAAGATTGGGCAATATACTTCCGTAGTGATACTACCTCAGAAGCCATGAGTCAGATCCGACTCGACATCATTGAGTTGGGGTTTTTTTTTTTTTGGCTTATGGGTCCAGGAGCTTAAAATCAACCTAGTGCCAAATTCTAGTGTAGGTTAAAAAATAGATGGATGTCTTACAAACACTTAGAGAAAGGAGAAGACTCACTAGATTAACAACTTCATTGCTTCTTTAGAAAACATAAGAGGGTAAAATAAGAAAAAAAAAAAAAGACATTTTAAACAGGTATATCTGGGTTTCAATAAAGTACAAGACATCCTTGCAAGCCACGATGAGAATAGTAAGTTCTAAGAGGACAGAGTCAATGAATTCTTATTTGGTTGAACTGTCAAGCATGTAATTATGAATCAACCTCCACTTGAGGTCAAATGGCCTCTGCCCTTGGTCCCAATCATTCACTACTACTTATATTAAGATCTCAAGGAGTGGTTCCTAAATATCTAGAGGAGCGTGAAGAAAATAGGGATGCTTGGATCTGCCACTGAAGGTTGGACACTCTACTTCTATAGTGATACTGCCTCAGAAACACAAGGAGGGGTCGCTATGAGTTGGGTCTGACTCGACAGCACATAATAACAACAACAACATTAATGAAATGGGACCTAGAATGCTCTATTTTAAAGAAATGACATTCATCAATTTTATGCTGTTGTTGTTGTTGTTATGTGCCCTCAAGTCGGACCCGACTCATAGCAACCACTCCTTGGGTTCCTGAGGTAGTATTACTACTGAAGTAGATTGCCCAACCTTCCTTCTGAGGAGTGGCTGGCAGGTTTGAACTGCCAGATTTCTGGTAAGCAGTCAAGTGCCCTCGGCACTATGCTACCAGAGCTCCTCATGAGTTTTTTATATGACATTAATTTGGAGGATAAATGAACATGGTACGAGGCTGAATCCTGATCTCAAGTGACCTGAAGAAAGCAAGGCCCAAGTTCATGAAATAACATTTTTTAGTGGGGATAAATGTAAAAGGTTTACTATGGAGGGTGTAAAAAACATCTGCACAAGTACATGTAGAAGGAGTGCTAGTTTAGGATCAGTAATTACAGGACATAGTGAGGGGAAATTAGCTGAGTGTAAAGTGCACATGTGCCAGCAGAGGGCTGTGGATTCCTACACAGTGAATGTGAACTGACACAGGATATTGGCCAAGGAATGATCCACAATGCTACAATTTATAATTCACCTCACAGATTCTACCAAATAACACCCATACCTTGGAGGGTTATGTTCAACAACCAGAATGTCATAGAAGGATAGAATTTAGAGGTTAGAGGAATCTACAAAACATCTAGTCCAGGAATATTCATACAGTTCCATGAATCCCCAAGCTTCTATAGAGTCTTCTTGAGTGGGAGTTGGAGGGAGTTGTTGGGGGCAGGGAGCAAGTAGATGGAGCTCAGCACTTCCACCCAAAGGAAACTTTCACCTGAGTACTCAGCTATTACCTGTTTTACATTTTAGGTCTCCACGTAGAAGGTTTGATGGAATTTCTAAAAAAAATTTATTGATTAAAATTTAACATGGAGAAATAAAGCTGAAGAAATATAGATAAGTATGTCAGTCTTGGTGACCCCATGTGTTACAGAGTAGAACTGCTCCATAAGGTTTTCTTGAGTATAATCTTTATGGAAGCACATCCCCAGGCCCTTTTTTCATGGCTCCACCAGGTCGGTTTGAACCACCTTAGACCAAAAAAAAAAAAAAAAAAAAAAACCCAAACCCACTGCCATTGAGTTGGATCCAACTCATAGTGAACTCCTTCTTGGGTTTCTGAGGCAGTATCACTATGGAGGTAGGATGCCCAACCTTCCTTCCGAGGAGTGGTTCGTGGGTTTGAACCACCAGCCTTCTGGTTAGCAGTCAAATGCCTTAGGTACTACGCAACTTTGTGGTACCAAGGAAGTCACCATTGAATCACATTCAACTCAGTAGCCATACACACACACACACACACATATTTGTTTATGTCAGTCTTAAAATTTGCTGTAAAAAAAAAACAAAAAACACCCATGTATCTTTCCTTAAAGACACCCTGAAATATGAGAGCAGTATTGTTTTCATTAATTTGTGGGAAAACTGTTACCCACGACAAAAGGGCCTGTGTTTATTCAAAGAAGACATACATATAGTAGGAGCTCTGATGGTGTAGTGACTAAGGCACTTGACTGCTTATCAGAAGGCTGGTAGTTCAAGCCCACCAGCCACTCTTTGGAAGGAAGACAAGACAATCTACTTCCATAGAGATACCACCTCGGAAACCCAAAGAAGGGTTGCTATGAGTCAGAACTGACTTGACGGCAGTGGCGGTGAGTACGTGTATAGCAGATATATATATATATATATATATATATATATATAGAGAGAGAGAGAGAGAGAGAGAGAGCAGATATAAACTCACTGACATTGAGTCAATTCTGACTCATGGCAACCCCCTTTGGGTTTCCAACATGGTAAATCTTGTCGGAAGTAGATTGCCCAGTCTTCCTTCCATGGAGTGGCTGATGGGTTTGAACCGTCAGTATTCTGGTGAGCAGTCAAGTGCCTTAGTCACTACATCCTCAGAGCTCCTTATGTATGTGTGTATGTATGTATGTATGTGTGTGTATATATATATATATATATATATATATATATATATATAATATATATATCAGAGAGAAACATTCTTTTATCACATTTTCTATTCAGCTGAAAACATTGTGCTCCTTGATACCACTTTAGTGTGATAGTAGGAACATACCACATATTCTGATTATTTCTCACATACCCATGGTGAGCAAATAATCTGTGGGAAGCTTTTGATGCCCCTAATTTCCTTTGTTGCAGCAATAGCTCTCTGCTATTTTAAATGATATTGAGCATTGTCAGTACAATTCATAAATATTTGCATTTAGTAATTGCATCAATAAAAGAATTGGAAGACTGAATTATGCTGAATATATTTTATTCTGCAAAGGAGGTAGAATCTTAATTAGCTTTACTTCTGGTACTCATTAACTCATATATAATCTCTGATTTTGTATTGAATTCAAGTAGAATCTAAATCTTTTCAAGGCTTTCTTGGGAAAGAATTGAGGTGTTTTGTTTTCCTATAGGTTTCTTTTCCTTCTAAAATGCTAATTTTCTTGAAAGCCTGGAGAAGATAAATATTTATGGCCTTAGATTAATTTAGAGAAACTGTATCACTATCAGTATTATTATAGGAAGGAGCCCTGGTGGTGTAGTGGTTAAGCACTTGGCTGCTAACGAAAAGATCAGAGTGGTTTGAAGCTACCAGCAGCTCCAGGGGAAAAAGATATGCAATCTGTAACCCTTTGGGAGACTTGCTATGAGTCAGAATCGATTCAATGGCACATGACAACAACATCATTATATGGTTAGAAGTACCTTCACAAGGCAGAGACAAGATGGCATCCTGCTAACACACTCCACCAAATCCTTCTATAACAGAGACTCAGAAAAACTGAGTGAAACAGATACAAATAAAGATCCTGGAATCCTGAGCATCAAATAAGAGGATAAAGAATTAGATTGAGTGCTGGTTGGGAAGGGAGATGGAGCGAGGTCAGTGACTGGGGAGAAAAAAGAAGCCAAGATTGGTTGAAATGCTGCCATTTTAAGCAAAGAGGCATCGGATGCATACAATTAGAAACCACCTTCATGGAATCCACATGGTGATAAAGATACAGTGTAGACGGATTGGGAGCAATTCAGGTTGAGTAGAAGATGTGCAGGGAATCAGGTCAGACATACAGTGGCACAGGTAGCTGGCAGGGGGTGGTGGGGACAGCAGGGAATCAGGGAAAGAGAATGAAATCTCACTAAAAGTAAACCCTACTCCTTTGGGCTGAGGGCCTACGTGAGCAGAAAATCCTGTGTTGGATCAGAGAAAGTAGGCTCAGGATGGCTGCTGACTGAATGTCGTCAAGAGCTGGATAAATGGCTGTGTGTGCCCCAGTAGAGCACCAGACCCACACCAGTGAATCAGGATTGGAGAAATACACTCTCTGATGTAACAAACATGTACCTTTCCTGCACACAGGGGTACTATTTCTACCCCCACAAATCTGATGGCTAGAGAAACCTCATCCTCATTTGCCCATATCCATGGCCACCTCCTTAACAGCCCAGCTACCCACAGCTTGCCTCTGCATGGCTACATGGGTCCAGAAGGATTCCAGACCCATCTCAGTACATCGCAGTTGGTAAGCTACACTCTTCACTCTGAAACTTACAGAGAGGGCAAAACCTCTTTCCTACCCCACCAAGCCAGTGGCTATGGAAGTTCCTCTTGGATTCTCTGACCATGTCCTCTGCAGCCTGGCTACCTCAGGTATTTCTGATGGAAACCCAGGAGCTGTGGCTCTTCCTTCTGCATTTATGTCCCTGGCTGACCTTTCTCACACTGAGCACAAGAGGCATAAACCAGCAATTTTCTCTCTTGGAGGTGTCCACTCGTGCCAGGCTCCTTTCACATACTGTGGGTACACACCCCAGTGGATCGACGGTTGGCACCACAACTGCTTGCTCCCAGGGCTGCCAGAAGACCATAGTTCCAAAAGTGCTGCCTCTTCAGCTTCCTTGTTTTCCTTCCTTTTTGTCCGTTCATTTTTCCCTCTTCCTCTTCTTTCATTTTTACCAATTTTTCTTCTCATCCACTCCTACTTTTCTTTTTTCTCCTTATTTATTTAAAAAATGTATTATAAAGCATTTCAAACAGAAACAAAGATTAGTACAAAGAACCCCTATGTGCCCATAACCTAGCTTCAAAAGCAATCAACTAATGGCTAATCTTATTTCTTTTTTTATATATTACTATTATTATTATTATTATTAAAATCCCTTCATTCATATCAAACTTATCTCTTAATTAACCATCTGTTTCTCCTCTCTTCCCCTCCTCTTCCATCCCTGGTAACCAACAAAGAAAATTTCCTTCCCTGTGTAAACCTTTCATTGACTTTATAGTAATGGACTCATATAATATTTGTCTTTTTGTGATTGACTTATTTCACTCAGGATAATGTCACCCATGTTATGAGGTGATTTGCTGATTCTTCATTATTCTTTAATGTTGCATAGTATTCCACTGTGTGTTTGTAACCTAGTCTGGTTATCCATTCATCTGTTGATGGGCACTTAGGTTTTTCCATCTCTTTGCTATCATAATTAGTGCTGCAGTGAATATGGGTATGCGTATATCTATTCATATCTCAGGTCTCATCTCTTTAGGATATATTTCTAGTAATGGGATTGATGGATTAAATGATATTTCTGTTACATACTTTTTAAGGAAGTGTCGTACTGTTTTCCAAAGTGGTTGTACCATTATACAGTCCCACCAGCAACATGTGAGAGTTCCAGTATCTCCACACCCTTACCAGCATTTGTTATTTTTTGCTTTGTTGAATTTTTCTATTATTGCTGGGGTGAGATGATACCTCATTGTTGTTTTGATTTGCATTCTCCCTAATGTCTAATGATCACACATGTTTATTTATGTGTTTATTGGCTGCCTGGGTATCTTTTTTGGTAAAGTGTCTATTCATATCCTTACCCTATTTTTGATCAGATTTTTTGTCACTTTGATGTTGAGGTCTTGACATTTTCTGTAAATTTTAGCAATAAGTCCCTTATCAGATACATAATTGCCAAATATTTTTTCTAATCTGTAGGCTCTCTTTTTACTCTTTTGGAGAAGCCTTTTAATGCACATAGCAATTTAATTTTTAGAAGGTCTCGGTAGTCGAGTTTCTCTTCTGCAGTTTGTGCATTTTTGGGTTATGCTTAATAGTCTATTTATGCCATAAATTAGGGCCCCTGAGTTTTCCTGTGTTTTATCTTTGATGAGCTTTATAGTTTAGAGTTTTACATTAAGGTCTTTGATCCATCTTGAGTTCATTTTTGTTGATGGTGTGAAGTATGGATCTTATTTTATTTTTTGCTAATGAATATCCAGTTTTACCAGCACTATTTGTTGAAGAGATTATCTCTTCCCCATTGAGTGGATTTTGGCCCTTTGTCAAAGATTAACTTTAGGTGAATGGATCTATTTCTGGACTCTCAGTTCTGTTCCACTGTTGTATATGTCTTGCATTGTACCAATACCAGGCTGTTTTGAGTGCTGTGGCTGTACAGTACATTTTGAGATCTGGGAGTGTGAGACCTCTTACTTTGTTTTTCTACTTCAGTAGTGCTTTGCTTATCTGTGCTCTCTTTCCTTGCCATATAAAATCAGTGATTGATTTTCCATGTCCTTAAAGAATATTGATGGAATTTGGATTGGTAAGGCATTGAATCTGTAGATTACTTTGGGTAGTATTGACATATTCACAATGTTAAATCTTCCCATCCATGAGCATGAGATGTTCTTCCATTTATGTAGGTCTCATACTTTCTTGTAGCAGGTGTTGTAGTTTTTGTGTTGTTGTATAGGCCTTATGTCTCCTTGGAAAGATATATTCCTAAGTATTTTCTCTTCCTGGTAGCTATTGTAAATAGTATTGTTTTCCTTATTTCCTTTTTAGAGATCTCTTTGTTAGTATAGAGGAATCCAACTGATTTTTTTTTTTATGTTAATCTTGTATCCTACCAGTTTGCTGAACCTTTCAATCAGTTTCCATAGTTTTCTTGCTGATTCTGTTAAGTTTTCTCTGTATAGGATCATGTCATCTGCAAACAGAGATAGCTTAACATCCTCTTTGCGAGTTTGTATGTGTTATATTTCTCTTTCTTGCCTTATTGCCCTGCCTAGGACTTCTAATACAGCATTGAATAGAAGTGGTGATAGAGGCCATCCTTCTCTGGTCCCCATTCTCAAGGAGAATATGTTGAGTCTCTCTTCATTGATAATAATGTCAGCCAACATAATGTTGGTTTTATGTATATGCCTTTTATTGTGTTGAGGAATTTCCCTTCTATTCCTATTTTGCTGAGAGTTTTTATCAGGAATGGGTGCTGAATTTTATCAAATGCCTTTTCTGCATCAATGGATAAGATCATGTGGTTTTTTTCTTTCTTTCTTTTTTTAATGTGGTAGATTATATTGATTGATTTTCTAATGTTAAACTATCCTTCCATACCTGGTATGGATCTCACTTGGTCATAGTTCTTTTTCTCTATTTTTAATCTTTTATTTTTATTTTATCTTCACTTCATCTCCTTGTATTTTTCCCCTACTTCATTCAATAGGAAGAGGGAATTAACTCTTCATTAGTCACCCATTTTTACCACACTGATCCCTCACCCAACAAATACCATCACCAGCTCCTGCACCATTGGATCAATGACAGATGGTGAACAACTCTTGCTCATCCCAACCTCAGCTTCTCTTCATGACAAACAGAGACCCACACTCACTTTCCCACCAGTGATTCTACCAACTCAGAGACAGCTGGGGAGTGCCCTGGTGTTGCCAAACTAACAAGCAAGGAAACACATCTGCCCCCTGCATCTGGACACATTGGATCAAAGCAAAACAAAAAACCAGGATGAAACAAACCAACAAATGCTCACGAATAGGAAGACTGAAAATTGTGAAAATGTCAATACTACCCCCAAAAACCTATAGATTAAATGCAATTCTGATCCAGATTCCATCAACATTCTTTAAGGACTTGGAAAAACCATTCACTAATTTTATATGGAAAAGTAAAGTTGCTTGGATAAGCGCAGCAATACTGAAGAAGAAAAACAAAGTAAGAAGTCTCTCATATCCTGATCTCAAAACCTACTCTACAGCGACGGTAATCAAAACAGCCTGGCATTAGCACAACGATAGACAAATAGACCAGTGGAACAAGATTGAGAATCCAGAAATAGATCCATCACCTGTGGACAGCTGATAGTTGACAAAGTGCTGACACCAATTAAATGGGAAATAAACAGTCAAATTGTGTTGGCAAAACTGGATATCCACTGGCAGAAAAATGAAACAGATCTATACCTCACACTATACACAAAAACAAACTGAAGATGGATCAAAGACCTAAATGTAAAACCCAAAACTATAAAGTTCATCAAAGATAAAATAGGGGGAAACTTAGGGACCCTAATTTATGGCATAAATAGACTATCAAACATAAGCCAAAATGCACAAACAGCAGAAGAGAAACTAGAATACTAGGACCTTCTAAAAATTAAATCCTTATGTGCATCACAAGACTTCTCCAAAGGAGTAAAAAGAGAAGCCACAGATTGGGAAACAATATTTGATAATGATATATTTGACAAAAAACAAAAACCAAACTCACTGCCACTGAGTCCATTCCAACTCATAGTGAGCCCCTATGAGTTTCTGAGGTGGTAAATCTTTACAGAAGTAGATTGGCTAGTCTTCCTTCTGTGGAGTGTCTGGTGGATTTGAACCACCAACCTTCTGGTTAGCAGTCAAATGCCTTAGGCACTATGCTACCAGAGTTCCTTATATTAGATAAAGGACTCTAAAATTTATAGAAAGCTTTGGCACTTCAACTTCAAAAAGACAAACAATCCAATTCAAAGATGGGCAAAGAACGTGAACAAACACTTCACCAAAAAGATATGCAGGTAGTAAACAAACACGTGCAGAAATGCTCACTATCTTTAACCAGTAGAGAGATGCAAATCAAAACAACGAGATGTCATCTCACCACAGTAAGAACAACAAAGTTCAACAAGACAGAAAACAACAAACACTGGCAATGGTATGGAGAGATTGGAACTCTTTTACACTGCTGTTGGGCCTGTAAAGTGGTACAAAAACTGTGGAAAACAGTTTAGTGCTTCCTTAAAAAGTTAGAAATAGAAATACCATTTGATCCAGCAATCCCACTATTAGGAAATATCCTAAAGAGGTGAAATCCAGGACATGAATAGATATATGCACACCAATGTTTATCACAGCACTATTCACAATAGCAAAGAGATGGAAACAATCTAAGTACCCATCAATAGATGAATGGATAACCAAACTATGGTACATACATATACCAATGGAATACTATACCACATAAAAGAATAATTAAGACTCTGTGAATCGTCTCACAATGTGGATAAATTTGGAGGACATTATGCTGAGTGAAATAAGACAATCACAGAAGGGCAAATATTATAAGCCCACTATTGCAAGAAGTGAAGGAAAAATTTACACATGGAAGGGAACTTCCTTAGTTGGTTATGGGGGGGAGGGGAAGGGATGGAAAATTGCTAGATGGATAAGAGACATGTATTGATTTGGGTGAAGGAAAAGGTAATATACCAAAAATAAGTCACCAGCACAATAACAATAAGGAAAAGGTAGAAAGAGAGATGCAGAAAAAGTACAGACCAAAGATAAATACTGTTACACACAAAATATTACATTATCAGTAATAATAAATACTAATGTAGGGGTGGATGCTTAGGTAGACAGGCAAGAAGATCAGGTATGGGTAGGTGAACAGGAATATACCCATGATGGTATATAGATTTGGCAGACAATATTCCTATATCCATAATTGTATATGATATAACAATCTCCACATATACTATAGTGCTAACAGGGGACAGAGTAAGGCTAACTTCTTAGCTACAACCATGCATCTTGAGGCAGTCAGTCACTGGGCCTAAGGACTTGGAACCACCAAGCTCAATTGTCACAAAATAGTACACAAAAATGTTCTACATCCTACTTTGGTGAATAACATTTGGAGTCTTAGAAGCTTAAGAACAGCCATCTAAGATGCAACAATTGGTTTCTCCTCGTCTGGGGAAAGAAGAGTGAGGACAAAAAAAACCCATGTGTGTTACACTGATTCTATAGAGAAGCAAAACCAGTAAAGCTTATATATATATGTTGTTGTTGTTGTTATGTGCTGTTGAGTTGGCCCTGACTCATAGTGACCCCTCCTCGGGTTGCTGAGGCAGTATCACTATGGAAGTAGATTGCCCAACCTTTCATCTGAGGAGTAGCTGGTGGGTTTGAACCACCAGCTTTCTGATTAGCAGTCAAGTGCATTACCAGCCTTCTGGTTAGCAGTCAAGTGCATTAGGCACTATGCTACCAGAGCTCCTATATAGAGAGAGACAAAAATAAATTTATCTTAGGAAAATGGCTCATGCATGTACAGAAGCTGGCAAATCTCAAGTTCTTGGATTAAATGTCAAGCTGGAGGCTTTTCCTGACTCACACAGCTGCAGTGGCTGACGAGCTCAAGGTAAGCAAACAGTATACTGGCTGTTGACGCCAACAAATGATGAATCCAGGATCTCCAGGCTGAATGGTGGATTTTTCACTCATGGACTGTTGTAGGCAGCACAACAGGATCTCGATCCACAGAAGAGTGTCTCTTTTCCCAGGATGTCCATAAATATATTGGAAGCAGGCCACACCCCTAGGGAAACTCCCTTTCAATGGATTGGCTACTCAAAACATATACATCTGATCCCATCATGGGAACAACCCATATCATAATTGCTTAAACCACACAGAATTGTGGTCCAGACAAGTTGACACACAGCTCCAACTGTCAAACCCATGGAAACAGTTAGTCCAAGGGATTGATGGGCCATGGGAACCTCAGCCTGCATGACCATGAAACCAGATGAAGTAGATGGTGTCCAGCTATCTATGCCAGCAACTCAGAAAGGGATCAAATTTAGAGATTCTGGATAGAGTGAGAGAAAAATGTGGGATTAAAATTCAATAACATAAAAAAGACCAGCATTACTGGTCAGATAGGGACTGGTGAAACCTCTGAGACTCTGGCCCCTAATCACCCTTTGGGCCTGGAATTGGAGTCATTCCTGTGGCTTAACTCTCAGCCAAACAATAGGCCTATGAGCTAAAAAATTACACCATGGAGATGCACTCCTTAGAACAGTCAAATATGGGAGATCAGAAGGCCAGCATTTGCACTGGGAGAAAGCTAGGGAGGCAGGCATACATAGGTAAGAAGGAGCCAGAGAAAGGGTAACCACAGCAAGGAAGTGGGAAGAGAGCCATTCCATTGTGGGGATTATAACTAGTGTCACAAAACAAAATGTGTATGAACTGTTGAATGTAAGAAAAGTGTGCTCTATAAAATATCACCCAAATTACAATACAAAGTTTTTTTCAAAAAAACTAACTTCACTATGCTATGAAGGGAAATATACGTAAGTCAAAGAAGAAAGACTGACTATTCTCTGAAAGCTTCTAGATTACAACTTCAGGTAAAGAGTATGCATTTTTTATAGATAATGGTGTTACCTGGTAATTCATTCATTGTTATTCATTGAGTAGAGGTTTGTTGTTTTCTACATACTGTTTGCTCCTATTACGAAAACAAAGTAAGTATAAGACATGATCCCTTCTTGCTGCCAGCTCATCAATCTAGTTTTGGAAACAGAAGATGTATACACTTGAAACACACATTGTTGTTTTTGTTGTTAGGTGCTGTTGAGTCATTTCCTACTCATAGTGACCCTCAGCACAGCAGAATGAAACACTCTTGGTCTCAAGATCCTTGCTATACCTGAGCCCATTGTTGCAGGCACTGTGTCTGTCCTTTTTGCTGAGGGCCTTCCTTTTCTTCATGGACCCTCCACTTTACCAAGCATGATATCCTTCTGCAGGGAATGGGTCCTTCTGACAACATGACCAAAGTAGGTGAGACAAAGTCTGGCCATTCTCACTTCCAAGGAGCGTTCCAGCTGCTTCTTCCAGGACAGATTTGTTAGTCATTTTAGCTGACCATGGTACTCTGAGCATTCTTCTCCAACACCACAATTCAAAAGCATCAACTCTTCTTCAGTCTTCCTTGTTCATTGTCCAGCTCTCACATGCCTAAGAGGAGATTGAAAATACCATGTCTTGGGTTAGGTGCACCTTAGTCTTCAAGAAGATATCTTTTCTCTTCATCACTTGAAAGAGGTCTTTTGCAGCAGATTTGCCCAATTCAGTAGATTGTCTGATGTCTTGACTGCTGCTTCCATTGGTGTTGATTGTAGAACCAAGTAATAAGAAGTCCTTGACAACTTCAATCTTTTCTCCATCGACCATGAAGCTGTTTATTGAACCAGTTGTGAGGATTTTTGTTTTCTTTATATTGAGGTACAATCCATACTGCAGACTGTAGTCTTTAATCTTCATCAGTAAGTGCTTCAAGTCATCCTCTCTTTCAGCAAGCAAAGTTGGGTCATCATCATATCAAAGGTTATTAATGAGCCTTCCTCCAATCCTGATACCACATTCTTCTTCATATAGTCCAGCTTCTCGGATTTTTTGCTCAGCATACATAAGTATGCTGAATAATAATAAATATGGTGAAAGGATACAGCCTTGACATGCTCCCTTCTTGATTTTGAACCACGTAGTATCCCCTTGTTTTGTTTGAACGACAGCCTCCTGATCTATGTACACGTTCCTCATGAGTACAATCAAGTGTTCTGGAATTCCCATTCTTCTCAATGTTATCCACAATTTGTTAGGATCCACACAATTGAATGCTTTTCCATAGTCAATAAAACAAGTAAACATTTTTCTGGTATTCTTTGCTTTCAGTATCCATCTGACGTCAGCTTAACCAAACTATGGTACATACACACAATGGAATTCTACTCAACTCTAAAAAATAATGTAGAATCTGCAAAATACCACATAATGTGGATGAACTTGGAGGACATTATGCTGAGTGAAATAAGTCAGTCACTGAAGCACAGATATTGTCTTAGTCTGTTATTGTAAACAGCCAAGGAAAGGTTTATACATGGAAGGGAATTTTCTTTTTTAGTTACCAGAGGTGGGAGGTGGGGGGACACTGTTAAGATAGGTAGAGACAAGTATTGATTTGGGTGAAGAGAAGGGCAATGTACCAAATGTGAGTGATCAAAATGGTGGCATTGAGGAAGTGGAAGACAGAGAGAGGTGCATGGGAGGTACAGACAACAAAGATGAACCCTTTTGCACATAGAGTACTGCATTGTCATTGAAGGCAACCATTGATCTATGGGTGGATAGATAGGTAGACAGGCTGAACTATTAGGTATGTCTGTGCAAGGGGGAGTATGCCCAAAACCATGTATAGGATTGACAGACAATGTTTCTACCAGTGCATTTGGATGTTCTGCAAGAATTCCCAGGTATACAGTAGAGCTGACAATGGACAAGGTTGTAGTCACTTCTTGCCCACAGCCAGCTACCTAGAAGGAACAAGTAGTTGGACTTGTGAGCTCTAGACTATAGTCACAGGGGACATCAAGCTCAATTGGCATAACATACTACACAAAAACATTGTTCCACATCCTACTTTAGTGAGTAGTGACTTGGATCTTGAAATCTTGCAAACGACCATCTAGATGCAACGATGGATCTCTCCTTGTCCAGAACAAAGAAGAATGAAGGAAACCAAAGACGCATGGAAACAATTAGTCCAAGCAACTGGTACACCATGTGATCCTCAGCCTATACGACTATGAGACCAGAAGAAGTAGATGGTACCCAGCTACCACTGTCAACCACTCATATGGGGATCTCTGTTCCACAATGTGGAACAAAACCCCAAATCATTAAAATAGATAGATAGATAGATAGATAGATAGATAGATAGATGGATGAATAAATAAATAAGGGATCAGGTTTGCTGGTTTGATAGAGCCTGATGGAACCACTGAGACTATGGCCCCTAGTTGCCCTTCTGTCTGGAATTGAACCCACTCCTGTGGTTTCCAGCCAATCAAAAGATAGGCTCATAAGCTGAACATATTTACATTAGGTAGGTACACTCCTTGGAAAGATCAATCATGGGAGAATAGAAGGGCTGTGTATGCACAGGGAGACAGCTCAGGGGGCAGGAGTGCATGG
>NW_006921788.1:474590-482033 GCF_000298275.1 Orycteropus afer afer
CTCAAGGGCAAGTTTCAGAGTCTCTTCTGTCATCCATTTTGGTCTTTTCTTCCTTTTTTGTCTTTTTAGTGACCTCTTGCTTTCTTCGTGGACAATGTTCTTGATGTCATTCCATAATTCCTCTGGTTTTTGGCAATTGGTGCTCAATGCATCAAATCTGTTCTTTAAATGGTCTCTAAATTCAAGAGGGATATTATGAAGGTCATATTTTGGCTCTCATGGACTTGTATTAATTGTCTTAACTTCAACTTGAACTTGCATATGAGCAGTTGATGGTCTGTGCCCCAATCAGCTCCTGACCTTGTTTTGGCTGGAGACATTGAACTTCTCATCGCCTTTTGCCACAGATGTAGTCAGTCTGATTCCTGTGTATTCCATCTGGTGAAGTCCATGTGTGTAACTGTCACTCATGTTGTTGAAAAAAGGTATTTGCAATGAATAAGTTGCTGATTTTGCAAAATTCTATCATGTGATCTCCAGAGTTATTTCTATCACCAAGGCTGTATTTTCCAACTACTGGTAACTCTTCTTTGTTTCCAAGTTTTGCATTCCAGTCACCAGTGATAATTAACACATCCTGATTGCATGTTTGGTCAATTTCAGACTGTAGAAGCTGATAAAATTCTTCAATTTCCTCCTCTTTGGCTTTGGTGGGAAATGCGTAAATTTGAATAATAGTCATATTAATTGGTCTTCCTTGTAGGGGTATTGTTCTGGTTATCTAGTGCCACTCTGACAAGAATATACCACAAATGGGATGGCCTTAACACACAGGAGTTTATTCTTACTATTTGGAGGCTTTAAGTCCAAGTTCAAAGCTCTAGGGGCTGGGTGAAAGCCCCTCAACCTTGGGGTTCAGCTCTGCCTCCTGCTCCCAGCCCACTGAAGCTAGAGGCTTTTCTTCAATCATACAGCTGCTGGCTGCTGAGGCTGCCAAGCCCAAGGTTGACAAGTAAAAAAGCACAGTCCCGATATTACCAAATCACATGTCAGGCCATTAATTCAAGTCCATTGTAAGTCCCAAGGTTGGCAGAGCATGGCAGGCTGCTGAACAACAACAGGGTCCAAGCGAGCCATAAGCTAGAAACCATTCCCAAGGCTTCTCCGTGTATACAGGAAGCAGACCACATCCCAAAGGCAGCTACTCAGCTGCTTGTGGTAGATCCCACCATGGAGTTGATTGCCATTCTCATCATGGGGAATAACTACTACTAGCTGCCCAGCTATTCAACCAGGCCCAGCCAAGCTGACACAAAAACATAACCACCACAGGTATGGATATTATCCTGTCACTGACAGTGTTATACTTCAGGACAGATCTTGAAACACTCTTTGTGATGATAAATGCCACACCATTCCTCTTTAATTTTTCATTCCTGGCATAGTAGATCACATGGTTGTCTGATTCAAAATGGCCAAAACCATTCCTTTCAGCTCTCTAATGCCTAGGATATTGATCTTTATGTGTTCCATTTCATTTTTGACAGCATCTAATTTTTTAGATTCATACTCCATACATTCCATGTTCCACTTATTAATGGTTGTTTGCATCTGTTTCTCCTCATTTTGGGTCATGCCACATCAACCAGTGGAGGTCCCAAAAGCTTTACTCTGTCCATATTAAGGTTGTCTCTATTCTGAGGAGTCATCTCTTCCCCAGTCAAATTTTGAGTGCCTTCCTACCTGATGGGCTTATCTTCTGACACTATGTCAGACAATGTTTCAGGGTTGTTAATAAAGTTTTCTGGTAATATATCAGTGTTTCAGTGCTGTTCATAAGGTTTTCACTGGCCAATTGTTTAAGAAGGGGATGGGCTCTTCCTTCTTCCAAGTCTTTCTAAGCCCAGAGGCTCTACTGAAACCTGTCCACCGTGGATAAACCCGCTGGCATTTTGCAACACAGTGACATTAGCTTTCAGGCTCACAGCAACATGTAAGCCACCACAAGATGACAAACTGACAGACAAGTTCATCTCCCTTAGTTATTCTTAATCCCTTTGCACCTGCCTATACCTCAGGCAATGACCTTAAAATAGAGCTGCCCACAAGCAGAAAGCAGCCCCCAAGCCCTGGCCCGCCTACCTCACTCCCCAGCCTTAATAAAGAGCCACTTCCAAGCAAAAAGCATCCCCCAAACCCTGGGCCTACCTGTCTCAGGCCCTGGCCTTAACAAAGTGCTGTTCCAAGCAAAAGTCAACCCCCAAACCCCAGGCTCACCTACCTCGGGCTCTGGCCTTAAAATACAGCTGCCCCCAGGTGAAAAGCAGCCCCTAGCCCCCAGCCCACCTACCTTGGACCCCAGCCTTAAAATAGAGCCACCCCAGTGAAAAAGCAACCTCCATAGGTACACACATAGATAATAGTATATGACTGTATGTATCAAAAATTAGAGTGAGTGATGCAGAGTAAGAAACATCATACTGTTGTTGAGAACTTACTCTGTGCCAAGCACTGTACTTTGCGTGTATTATCACATTTAATCTGAAAACATGTCATTTTGAAAATTAAAACACCAGAGCCACAGAGTATATAAGAAAATTGTTCAAGATTGCACAGGTAGTATATAGTTGTTGTTATATGCCGTCGAGTCGGACCCGACTCATAGCGACTCCTCCTTGGGTTTCCGAGGCGGTATCACTACCGAAGTAGATTGCCCAAACTTTCTTCCAAGGAGTGGGGTGGTGGGTTTGAACCACCAGCCTTCTGGTTAGCAGTCAAGTGCCTTAGGCACTATGCTACCAGAGAGTGAGTATTAAATGAGTTACAGAATAGTAAGTAATAATTACAGTGCTTGGCATAGACAGTGCTTCATAAACACTAGCTAGCAGACTTAGTGGTGACAGTGACAATAGTAATATATACTGGTGCCCTTCATAGCACCTTTATGAGTAATTATCAATCCTAATATTCCACGTGTGAGGAACAAATCCCAGAGAGAGTAAGTGACTTGCCCAAGCACACCCAGCATTTAAGTGACAAAGTAGAATTAAAATCCACACTGTTCTTACAGCTTCTCCAGTTGTGCGGTTTGGATTTTATCTTTCAGTGGGCCAGTGGACTCACTGAGAAATTTCTGCAGGGGCATAACAGTGGTAAAAGTGGTATTTAAAAGCTAATGTTGCAGTGATATTCAGGAGAGACTGAGGGGTGGAGTAGAGGAAGGTGGGGATTAAAAATATAGGATCAGTTTGGAGGCTATTGCATCAATCCAAGTACGATAGAATTGTTATGCTGAGAAACAAGATTTTGGTTTTGGCAACAAAAAATTTTTAAAAAAAGAAATAGATCTCAGGGATGTTTAGAAAGAAAAATGTATAGAATTTAGTGATGGGGTATAGGTCATGAAAGGAAGAGTTCTCCTGAGCAAAAAAAATAATTGCAAGATTAAAGATAATCTATTTCATTCACCTGGAATCCATATTGCTTAGTACAGTGTCTGCCTCCCAGTGGGGTCCTAATAAATGCTCATGTAATAAACTAAGTAATGACCAGTGACAACTCCAGGTTACAGCCTGAGTGTCCTGCACTGAAGCAAAGAGAGAGCCCAGGAAAAGGTGCTGATTTGAAAGAAAGGTGAATGTGATTTTGCATAGACTGTGTTAAGGCAAAGAGCCAAGATTTGGATGTAAGTAACTCATGCTCTGAGGCAATGCAGGTCTGGAGATAATCCGTTCAGGGCCACCTATTTAAAGGATGATGGTTGGATTAGTTAAAAGGACAGAGTTTTCTTAAGGAAAGTGAGAACAGAGAAGACCAGAAAAATGAGCCTGGATACAGAGACAAAGAGCAGATATAGGAGGGACCAAGAAGGAATAACAAAGAGGAACACTATCAAATGTAAAGTCATGGTAACTAAGGGAGTCATGGTAACAGAAGGAGGTGGCAACAAGAATGTCTAGAGTTGCAGATGGAGCAGGGAAAAAGAATGGAGAAATGGTCTTTGAATCTGGCCATAGGAGCTTATTGACTGTTTTGGAAAGAGCTGTCATATTTACATAGTGTAGTTTCATGAGACAATTGTGAGAAAATGGAGACCACCTGTTGATAGATGGTCAAGCAAGATTTTAGCCAGAGGGCTCCTTGAAGATGGGAAGGACATCTTAATGTGAAAATGCTGCTGTTTTCAAGATCAGACAAAAAGCAAATCATCCTTGCATATGGTCTGCAAGGTAGGGGTGGGGGTAAGGTTGGGAAGAGGCATAGCCAATAGAGGGATAGTAGTCCACAAAGAATGTGTGTGTGTGTGTGTGTGTGTGTGTCTGTGAGATAGATGTGTTGTTGTTGAGTCAATTCCAACATCCTAAGGCATTTGACTGCTAGCCAGAAGGCTAGTGGTTCAAATCTACCAGCCACTTCTTGGAAGGAAGATTGGGCAATCTACTTCTGTAGAGTTATGGCCTCAGAAACTCAAGGTGGAATTGCTATGAGTCAAATCAACTCCACGGTAATAAGTTTATTTATTTATTTATATATATATAAAGTACATAATATATACACATAAAAAATTTATAAAGTCAGGTGAGAAATTAAAATAATTAAATGCTTATTGCCAAATAACCTATAACATATTTAGGAGCTCTGATGGTGTTGTGGTTAAAGCATTCGGCTGCTAACCAAAAGGTTGGTGGTTCGAATCCACCAGCCTCTCCATGAGAGAAAGATGAGGCAGTCTGCTTTGGTAAAGATTTACAGCCTTGGAAACCCTGTGGGGCAGTTCTGCTTTATTCTATAGGGTCGCTATAAATTGGAAATGACTTGAAGGCAGTGGATATGTTTTTTTAAAATATATTTATCTTTTATTTTTCTTAAAGAATTTCAACAATTTTCAGTTTTCACTGAATAGACCAAATCAAACACTTGCCCTGGAATTATGGTGTTAATTATAATCCAGTCCTTTAACATTTGGAACCTGTTAAATTCCCTGAGATTTAATCTTTATTGTTTCCATTCTGCTGTGTTTGCTACTATTTTCTCAGTCTCTACTAGTTGTGTAGAGGAGCTCTGGTGGCGTAGTACCTAAGGCATTTGACTGCTAACCAGAAGGGTGGCGGCTTAAAACCACCAATCACTCCGTGGAAGGAAGACTGGACAACCTACTTTCATAGAGATAGCATCTTGGAAACCCAAGGAGGGCTAGCTGTGAGTCGGAACCAACTCCATGGCAGTGAGTTTAGTTGTATGAACATGAAAGCAAGGGAGGATGTTGCTCTCAAGGCCTCTCATGTCATTATTTTTCTAATTTGATAGTAACTAGGATAATTAACAATCATTAATACCATATTTTATTTATCTTGTAGCATTTTTAGATTCCATTCCTGTTTTCTTATCACTGTATGGAATTCTGGTTGATTTAATTCTGAATTGATTTGGGCTAGAGAAGACTAAGAATAATTTCCTTAATTGTCTGTGGAATCAAAATATTCAGAAACTTAAAGCTTCTCCAAGTTCTTTTCTTTACCCTTGACCATTTTCTTAAGAGGAGGGTCTTGGGTGAACCCTTTTGAGTTAGTTTATTTGAATCTTCATTTCTAAAGCAGAGAAAAATAAAACAGGTGTTTGTGTGACTCTGTCCTTGTAGACTATCCACATTCTTCTTTACTTTTCCAAATCTAAATAACCAGCAAGTGGATAGATAGATGGAGGAAATATGTAAATGGATAATAAATTTGTAAACCTTCATATGAAGTGGATGTGTTAATATGCCTTTATCTTCTGAAACCTGAAAGCTTCCCTGGAGGAGTCAGATCTCTGCCCCACGGAAGATGCGCCACCTCCCCACCCCCCATCCCCCACCCAATGCAGCCCCAGATGGGAATAATGATCTTTTAAAATACTTGGCAAGACTTCACTTAGAAAATCAGGGCCTTGAAAGCATTCTGAAATGACTGACCCTGCCTCTATCTGGGATTTCTTTAATTCTTTGGTCATCTTTTAGGTGAGGTGTTTTAAAAAACATATTGACAAGCTGTGTAGTATACCAATAAAGAATCTATTTGATACTTTTTTTTTAATAGAATTCCATAACCTCCTTTCTGTAGAGGTTTGAAGAGTGGAATACGTGCTCATCCAAAAATTATACTGGAACTTAACTGTGGCAATTTTATACTGTGGTGTTTAAAATGAACCAAACATCATATGGCCTTTTGTGGGTGGCTTGTGGGCATAGCTGAAAATTTCCAGACCCAAGGAAAAATTTCAGGATGGGTCGCTTAACACTTTGTAGTTTTCAAAATAAGTACTTCTTCTACTTTCCAGCAATATAGAGATTGTATAGCTATTATGTAGGCCTACCTGGAAAAGTTAGGGGGAAATTTATATTTTATAGTATCAAATTGATCTTTGAATTCATGAGTGAGAACCTTATAAAAATTTAGGGTGTTGAGTCAGAGAAAGGATACTATATAAATACAATGTATTGAGAAGCTCAAAAAATATTACCTAAGCCCCACTGTTAAATTAGAATAGGTGTAATCCCACTTTGGTGTATGTGTAAAGTACTTTTACTTTCAAAATCCTCAATTTCTAAGAATTTCTTTTTGCATTTATATAAATTTTTATTATAGTTTGTGAAAATGGAATAGCCTACTATCAGTTTTGCTTAGTCCTTAGGTTCACAGTGAAATTCTATTCTAAATAGGCTCCCTGAAATATTTACTATCAGTCTAGTTTTTTACTTAGTTCCATGTTTAAATATATTATCTACATGCCAGTACCTCCAAAATCCTTATCTCCAGACTGCACTGCTCCTCTAGCTCTAGATTTGAGTCTTCCATAATCTATCAGATATGTGCACTTGGATATCTATAGGCAACAGGAAATTAACATGCCCAAAATGGAACTCTTGATTTCTACCTTAAACTTGCTCCTCCAATATTCTTCACCTTCCTTTTCCAATTAATCAGTCAAGCTTGTCACTGCAACTTTCCCAACATAACTCCTTCTCTCCGTCTTTATTACTACTATTCTAGTCCAGTAATGTATCAGACAGTATTTTTCTGCTATTCATAAAGTTTTCCCTGGCCAATTCTTTGAGAAGTAGATGGCCTCTTCCTTCTTCCTAGTCTGTCTCAGTCTGTAAGATGAATTGAAACCTGTGCACCATGTGCAACCCTGCTGGCATTTGAAACACTGGTGGCACAGCCTCAAGCCTCACAGCAACACACAGCCACCACAATATGACAGAGTGACAGACATTGTCTCCCTTAGCTGTTTAAAACCTCTCTGACCTCCCTTTACCTGTATCCCTGCCACTGCTCGGTCAGTCTCATCACCCAGCTTTTCTTTCTCTCACTTTCCTGCCTCTTGACTCAAAGCAAAGAATACCAGAAAGATGTTTACTTGTGTTTTATTGACTATGGAAAATCATTTGATTGTGTGGATCATAACAAATTATGGATAACATTGAGAAGAATGGGAATTCCAGAACACTTAATTTTACTCATG
>NW_006921788.1:489228-495945 GCF_000298275.1 Orycteropus afer afer
ACTGATGAAGATTGAAGAATACAGTCTGCAGTATGGATTACACCTCAATATAAAGAAAACAAAAATCCTCACAACTGGACCTATAAGGAGTATCACAATAAACGGAGAAAAGATTGAAGTTGTCAAAGACTTCCCATTGCTTGGTTCTATAATCGATGCCAATGGAAGTAGCAGTCAGGACATCAGACGATGAGTAGCACTGGGTGAGTCAGCTGCAAAGGACCTCTTTCAAGTGCTGAGAAGCAAGGATGTCTCCTTGAAAACTAAAGTGTGCCTGACACAAGCCATGATATTTTCAGTTGCCTCATATGCATGTGATAGCTGGACAATAAATAAGGAAGACCAAAGAAGAATTGATGCTTTTGAGTTGTGGTGCTGGCAAAGAATGCTGAGAGTACCATGGACTGCTAAAAGAACTAACAAATCTGTCCTGGAGGAAGTGCAGCCAGAATGCTCCTTGGAAGCGAGAATGGCAAGACTTCATCTCACCAACTTTGTCATGTTATCAGAAGAGACCATTCCTTGGAGAAGGATGTCATGTTTGGTAAGGTTAAGGGTTGATGAAAGAGGTGAATGCCCTCAACAAGATGGATTGACACAATGGCTACGGTGATGAGCTCAAGTATAGCAAGGATTGCAGAGCTGGCACGGGACCGGACAGTGTTTTGTTTTGCTGTGCATAGGGTTGCTATGAGTCAGAATGACTCGATGGCATCTAACAACAACAACAACAATCCTAGTCCAAGCCATTATCTTCTGTTAAGGACTCCTGCAATGATCTTCTAACTTGGACCTTCTAGTCTTACCCTTCTGAAATTCATTCTCCACACAATTGCAACAATGACCTTGTTATAATTTTAATCAATTCATGCTACTCTCCTGTCAAACCCTCTTCTGGCTTCTCTTTCCTTTAGAATAAAATACAAACTTCCTTATCATGACCTACAAGGTCCTATGTAAAATGACCACTGGCCCATCTCTCTGTATCATTTTAGACCTCTTTTCATCACCCCTATGGATCACTGCTAATCTGCACATGAGTTGGAATTGACTCAACAGCAAATAACAACAACAATAAAGGAGTACAACTCCTTCCTACCCTGGTACCTTTGCACTTGTTGATTTCTCAGCCCAGCACATGACCCCTTTTACCCCCAGTCACCATCCCTCAGCTTTTCATATGATTGGCTCTTTCTCTTCATTCACATTTTAGCTTAGGTTCCAATTTACCAGTGTGATCTTTCTGAATCACCTTATCCAAATTAGCCAAATACATCCCTTTCTCTCTATCACTTTCCCCTCCCCTTTGATTCATGCCACTAATTACTGCCTGAAATATTTATTATTTGTTGACTCCCTCTACTATCACATCAAAAACCAAACCAAACTCACTGCCGTCGAGTTGGATACGACTCATAGCAACCCCATCCTTGGGTTTCCAGGGCAGTATCTCTACAGAAGTAGATTGCTCAATCTTCCTTCCGAGGAGAAGTGTTTGAACCTTTAGACTTCTGGTTAGCAGTCATATGCCTTAGACTTTACAAAAACAAGCTTTACAAAAACAAGGACCACAGCTATCTTACTCACTTTGAGTTGGAACTAGCTTGATGGCACCCAACAACAACAGCAATAGCTGTAGTTAGGCTTTATCTTAGAAAGGAAGGATGAACAAACAATATGTTATGATTAAGATAGACTGATTTATGGTGGCAAAAACATGACACACTGTAATGCACCATTATATTCCTAGTGCATACAGTAGCTCCTAGCACATAATAAATATTTAAATGAAGAATTATATTAATTTTGTATTCTCATCATAGTGTTTTTCATAAAATTATGCCTTACATTAGTTTCCCTCATTAACATTTTCTGTTCAAATGTCTTGTCTTACCAAGTACAGCTGACTAAGCTATGTATAAGTTGAGGTAATCACTTTCATTTAAAAATTGTCAACACAAAGGTTAAAGGAAAATCCAAGAGTAATATATTGTTAATAATATTAACAGACTCTGATGCTATCTAACAGAGATAGCATTTATGAAACATATCTGCTATTAAATTAGATAAACATTTATTTAACAAACATCACATGAAAAATAAATGTTCAATTAAAAATAGCAGAGAAAATGTTTTTTATCAAAATATCTCAACGGGATGTGGCATTTTATTACCAGCTTTTTAACCAGTCGCTCTCAAGTCTTCCAAGGCTTAAACAATAAAGTTTATCGTTCTAGGTCTAGGAAGCAATTTTTTTCTATGTTAGAAGTCATTTCTAGGTAAGGAAAGAGTTTTATTTTATAAGTATTATTATCAGGTTAAGTGAAACTGACAGACTAGAAACATACAATAAAATAGCTTCAGGACAATAGCAGGTTTCAGTAAGGTAATGCCAACCCATCATCTTTAAAGAAATCGCTTATTTTATTAAAGTTTTTGTTTTAGTGTATGCAAAAGAAAAGTGAAAAACTTTTACTAAGGGTCAAACAGCAAGGAGGAAAGCAAACCAAGCGAGATACATTTTGGAGGCCTAAAAAAAAAAACCTCTTTCACAAAGACTCAGTACTTCAGAAAATTGGAATCTGTGTTATTAAACAAAAACATTAATTACATGGTTTTATACTTAGCAGACCACTGTAGAGTTATTATACAGGCTGTTCAATGTTTTATGTTTCCTGATTCTTTTCTTCCTTCCAAGTTGAATCTTTAATAAAACAAGTATAATTGAAATTAAAGGAATGTAAGAACCTTGGACTGTCAGAATGAATGGTCACAAAGTATTTTTATCACTGGGACATTAAACAAACCATCTTTGCTCAGAAGTCTCATTTATACTGGTTCAGAAAGTAAAGAATAAAAAGTTCAGGTTATGATTTTTTAGGGTTCATCTATGAATCCATATTGCATTTATTATAGGAACATAAAATCAAACACTTTGGGAAGAAGAATTGTGTAAGATAATAGAATTTTTTTAACCAAGAACAAGTCCAGATATACTTTTAAATAAATCATAGCTATTTTGTATATTACTATTATAAATGGTTTATCTAACTCAATGTTTCACAATGTGGCTTTAAGTAGTCCAAGGTCACAGCATAAATAATATTAAATCATACCACATTGAAGGTATTCTTTTTTAAATTCTTTCTCTCTTTAAAACCTTTTAGTATGAAATTTTACAAACATAAAAGTAGAAAGATTAGAACATCAAACCACAATACAGTGGTCCCTCAATCAAGATTTAGGTTGAATTTCATTTTTATTTGCCTCTGGATTTCCAATTGCTCTGTACTATTTGTTGGAAAGAAGCTAAAACCTTTGTCCATTTAATTGCTTTTTCACTCTGGTCAAAAATCAGTTGTGCTTAATTGATTGGGTCTATTTCTATGTTCTCTGTTCTATTCCATGGATCTATGCATATATCCCTCCATCAATCTCACAGTCTTGATGACTGTAGCTATAAAATGTTGTTAGATACAGGACTTCCCCATAAGGTTTTCTAGGCTGTAATCTTCTTGGGAGCATGTTACTGGATCTTTCTCTTGCACAACCATTGGGTGATTGGGACCACTAACCTGTAAGTTAGCAGCCTAGTGCTTGACTGTTACACAACCAGGGCTATATAATGTGTCTTGAAATCAGGTAGATGGAGTCTTCCTACTTTCTTCCTTTTTAGAATGGTTTTAGCTTTTCTAGTTCCTTTGCTTTTCCATGTAAAATCTTGCTGGGATTTTGATAGGAAATTCATTAAAGCTTTTAAATCAATTGGAAAAGAAATGGCATCTTTAATAGGTTGAGTCTTCCTATTCATGAATACAATATGTCTCTCCATTAATTTATATCTGCAGGAGAAAAACTTGGAGATCTGTTCCCATAAAGATTACAAAAGAAGCAAAAACTGATCCACTGTCAGCAAATTGATTCTAACTCAGAGCAGCCCTGTAGGACAGAGTAGACCTGCCCCATATGATTTGCAAGGCTGTAAATCTTTACAGAAGCAGATCGCCTTATCTTTCTTCCATGGAGTGGCTGGTGGGTTCAAACTTCCAACCTTTTGGTTAGCAGTCAATCTTTCAACCACTGACCTTAACCAGTTTCCTCCCATAAAGATTACAGCCAAGAAATATCTGTGGGGCAGTTCTACTCTGTCACATGGGGTCACTTTGAGTCAGAACTATCTTGATGGAACCCAACAACAACAGCAATAGCTGTAGTTAGGCTTTGTCTTAGAAAGGAAGGATGGACAATGTGTTACGATTAAGATGGACTGATTTATGGTGGCAAAAGCATGATTCATTGTAATGCTGGAATATTCTGGCATTTGACAGAGTTCTCATTGTAAGCCTTCCAATAAATATTTTGACCTAACATTTATTGAGTCCCTACTACATGTGTGGGACTGTGCTAACTACATTACATTGTAAAATTCTTTAACAACCCTATGAATTCGATGCCTTTATTATCCTCTTTTTAAAGATAGAAACTGAGCCTTAGATAAGTTAGTAACTTGTCCAGGGAAACATAACTAGTGATGATAAACTGGATTTAATTTCAGTTCTACCTAACTAGAGAAGAGGGCTTTTAACCTTTATTAAACTTATCTTTGGAATGATTTAATAATTTAGGGAGCATTTGTGAAGAAGAAAGAACACTAGATTTAGATGAGACATAACCCCTACATCCCTGCTTTCACATTCATAGCCTTGTGACACACTACGAATAAAAGTCTGGTCATCTAAGAATCATTTCCTCAATTTTTGCATTTTCTGAATACCTCCTTCTACTGTGTTATCTGCCTTCCTTCAGTCTTATTATTTACTTGATACTCTTCTTTAAGTAAATAGATAATCCTGAAAAGTACTACATAGAAAATAATATATTAAAATATTTTGAAAAACTGCAGGATACTAAGAATGAGATAATTATGTTCGCTTTCTCTCCATTGCAAAGAGTTCCCTGAGTTAACTGAGGTGTTAAAGACATGACAGCACCAAACAGGCTTTCGCCTTGTTATAATAAGAAATATTGAGAGGTACTTAACTCAGAAGTACCTCGGAAGAAAGGCCTGGCAATCTGCTTCTGAAAGATCACACCCTTGAAAACCCCATGGAGCAATTCTACTCTGCACACACTGGGTAGTCATGAGTCAGAATCCACACGAAGGCAACTAACAAAAAGTACAAGCAATGCTCCCTGATGGGCAGACTCACACACTCTTCACAGTAGTCCATTATGAGGCAAAAATCATGCATCTGCTAAATGGTACAGTAGGATTTGAACCCTTTTCTAACTGCCCCTAGAGCCTGTGTCTCAACTACTAAGCCTTATGTTCTCACTCCAGAAATAAATAAAAGAAAGCAATCTTTTCTACCCTGTAGGGGTCCACGTGTTCCATTGCTGCCTGCCATCTTAGAAGGCACCAGGGCAGTACTAAGTTCTGAAGTAATGACAAGGTGTCTGCCTTCCTTGTTAACAAGCTTTGTTTGAGCCATTTACATGGCATTCTTAATGCTCCTGAAACCTGCTTTGTGTTTGTTTAATTATAATATAGTCTGGCACTTTGACATTTAATTTTCTTGTTTGGTTGTAATTATCTTTCATGAGAGTAAGAGCACAGTTAGATTATATTTATTTCCTTTCTTTCTTCCTTTTTTTTTTTTTTTTTTTTCTCTTTTTCCTTAACATGCAAATCTGACTGTGACTCACTGTGTTCCGCTGAGCCTTGGTTCTGGGTGGATGACCTCAGATCTGCCTTAAGGGATCTAGCTCTGCCACCAGCCAGGACTACCCTGGTGGGAACCCAAGGCTGCTTGTGCACCTCACAGAGTAGAGCTCAGCGTGGTACAACTGTAGGTCAGCACATCAGGCTGGGCTTTCTCCCTCCCCAGGCTGGTGGTGTGCCATGGGTCATAGAAGAATCTCACCTAGACAACGAACCCTATTCTTCTTTTTCCTGGATAGTTAGGATTTTTCAAAACAAATGGCTATGGACCTTCAAAAATCCTGTTTCAATGGGTTCAGGTTATATTTGACTTGCTGGTCTCCTAAGGAAAACTGCCATCTTTTTAAGTCAAGATTATCCTTTAACAGAGCATGCAGTGCTTCAGAGAGCACAATAAGTATCATCTACTCACATAGAGCTTTTATGCTTGTGTAATGATCTGACTCGAAACCCACAACAACCTCATAAGAAAAGGTTTCCTTTATTTATTTGCATACCAACTTTGCAATTTTCACCATATCCACATGCTACCCTCTATTTAAGTATAAGACCTAACATTTTTCTTTAAACCACTCTATTTGATTTAAATAAACACAAAGATGTATCATACAGTTAGGTTGGAACACCACAATATTTAGAAGAGAGGGTATGATTCTGTAGTTATCTTATAGATGAACTTCATATCTCTTAACTTAGAGTTCCAACTTCCATGTTCATATGAATGATATCGAAATACCACTTGTCACTGCAGGGCCCATCTCTTTCGATACCTTAACTTATCACTAGGTAAAGAGACCTTTAGCATTTTTATGATCCCATGCTATTGAGACAACTTTTCTCATTCTTCTAGCCAGCCAGAGAGTACTTTTTTTTTTTTTTATGATTTTTTTTTTTTTTTAAAATTAGGATTTGGGTGAAGATTTACAGAGTAAATTCACTTTTCATACAGCAGTTCACATATACTTTGTCTCATGTCATTGACCAAAATTTACAAT
>NW_006921788.1:497025-508140 GCF_000298275.1 Orycteropus afer afer
TGGTCAATGTCATGAGACAAAGTATATGTGAACTGCTATATGGAAAAATGAATTTGCTCTGTAAATCTTCACCCAAATCACAATTAAAAAAAAAAGAAAAAGAAGTTCTGAACCAGCAGCAGTGGAGTATGAAAGAATTGTGGTGAAGATGGGAAGTGCTTTTGTGTCACAGGTTGAGTTGCCCAGGAAGCAGGCCCTGAGTTAAAAAGTAGTATCAGGAGAACAGGAGTGTTTGATCAAAAGTTGACTTGAGGAAAGGAAGGAAATGGGATCAAGAAGATGAGCTACAATGTAGGCATAAGAAAGATCTTAGCTGACCCTGTGGGACATTTGAAGAGGGATGGCCCTTCAAAGCCATCCTGAGTTGG
Organism: Orycteropus afer afer; assembly: GCF_000298275.1. Lineage (NCBI taxonomy): Eukaryota > Metazoa > Chordata > Mammalia > Tubulidentata > Orycteropodidae > Orycteropus > Orycteropus afer. Next base: position 497,394 of record NW_006921788.1, read on the forward strand.
GGTGAGAGGGCTGAATGTGAGTTGTCCCAGGAAGGGAACGTGACTTTGGATAAAGCAGTCCACTTCAACTGAGTCAATCCCGGAAGGAGCCAGTAGCTGAGAGCTCATTGCCAATGGCTTGACCAGAAGCAGATGATACATCCTTTATTCCAGAAGGGGTATCTGGGTGGCATTTCCCAGAATCCATCACACAGAGAGTTATTAACTGGCCCCTGTTTAATGTTTTTCATGAGTCCAAGGAAGTTTGTAGCTTGGATGGTGCATTTAAAGTATGACTGTGCAGACAATGAGCCACATGAGGTCCCAGGAATTGCGAGATATATAGCTAGAAATTTGATATTAGATTTATAGAGCCATTTGTTGATAGCTGTTCATACAACATAAATTCTCCTAAATACAAAAGAAAAGGGAGGATGGGGAGGAGAAGTTGCATTTATTGTATTTTATATGAAACAATACTCTTGACCTCAAAATTAGATAATTTTGGCTTTTGCATGAGGAAATTTAGGACTTTGGCTACTTTGGGCTTTTATTTTTGCCAAATTATGATCAAAAAGAGTAATAGTATGGTGGTCTCTTTGGATTTGCTTTCAGAGAAATGAGGAATTAAAGATTGTTTTATTGACCCTCCTTGTGTGTACTACATTGCAGAACTGTGTATTAAAATGGATGGAGTGTGAGTTTTGACTCCATTTTATTGTTATTAGCTGCTGTCAAGTCACCTTTTGACTCATGGTGACCCCTGTACAATGGAAGGAAATGCTACCCAGTCTTGTGGCATTCCCATGATCGGTTGCAGATCGGACCATTGTGATTTTATTGGGGTTTACATTGGCTAATTTTAGGAAGTAGCTCACCAGGTCTTTCTTCCTAATCTGTCTTAGTCTGGAAGCTTTGCGGAAACATTTTCAGCATCATAGCAACATGCAAACCTCCAATGACAGATGGGTGGTGGTTGAGCGTGAGGTTCATTGGCCAGAAATTAAAGTCAGGTCTAGCACAGGGAAGGTGAGAATTCTACACTGAATCAACAATGTCCCCAATGACACTCCATTTTAAACAAGTCCTTTTGGTTCCAAAGAAGGTTGGCAGTTCAAACCCACCAGCCACTCCTCAGAAGGAAGGTTGGGCAATCTACTTCCGTAGTGATACCGCCTTGGAAATCCAAGGAGGGGTCGCTATGAGTTGGATCTGACTCGATGGCAGTACATTTAGTTTGGTTTTGTTTGGTTCCAAGTGACCAAAACCTACCTTAATCATAAAAAAGAAGAGAAGGGGAGAATTGTTAGGCTCAACAGAACTGGGACATTTTGGGACACAGTTTAAATTAAGTTATTAGATATGTTTCTCTGGGTTGACTTTATTTTCATGTTGTGTCACACAAAGATGGCTATTGGTAGCTTGAGCTTACTTCATCCCAATTGAACCACAGAGTAAAAATGGAGCCTCACCTACTATTACTTCCAGTCAACATTGCAGGACTGATGGTCTTTCATTGTGATTGGCTCACTTGGATCATATGCCTATCTCTGGACCAATCACTGATTTTGGGGTAAGGCATCCTCACTAGTTAGGTGGGTGTCATACTATCCTGAAGCCAAAGCATCCCATCTCATCCCAAAGTGTGTGGTTTGAGAGTGAGAAGGATGATTTCCCAAAGGAAAATCACAATGCTTTTACCATAAAAATATAAATAAATGCAAATCAGAAAAAAGTCACCTGACATCTGACATTTACTCTCCTTTCAGACCAAGTAAAAGTTCTGCCTCTGCCACTTATATCTGCCAAGTAACATACATTGTCTTTCCCTTAATATTCTCATATATAAAAGGGGATTGATGATTCTACTTTCCAAGATTTTTGTAAGGATCATTGTTAATGTGTACACAAAAGCTCTTTGGCACCTAGGAGGTGCTCACTAATTAAGAAATATTGTTACTGTGAATAGTAAGTGTACTCTCAGCTCTATACTGGCATTTCCACACATATAATCTCACTTTCAGTTAGGAATCTATGAAAGCCTTTGACTGAACCAATCCCTAATGACTTCCACCTTTTCACAAGATATTTAATATTTTCCAAGGACCATAAAGAGAGAAAACATGTGATACCTCAGCATTTTCCACTTTGCAAATAAATTGAATATAGGGAAAGAGTTCTCTCTCTGAAGATCATGATAAACAAATGGGTTTTGTAGCCTATTTTTGGATTATAATCTAAGAATTAAAGAGAAGTAAGCATAATTCCAGTCAGCTCTTTCTGTTGAGAGTGCATTTAGCTAATTAGAGTACCAAGAACACACCCGCCAAGTGGTACCTGGGTGGCCATTAAATACATCAAAGGCAGGAAAACCAAGATGTTGTAGTAGCTGTTGAGTTGTGTTTGACTTATGGCAACCTATGTATAACAATGAAATTTGCCGAGTCCTGTGCCATCTTCATGAACACTGGTATGTTTGAGTCCATTGTTGCAGCTACTTTATCAATCCATGTCATTGAGGGTTTCTCTTGTTTTGTTACTCTCTACTTCATCAAACATGATGTCATTTTCTAGTGATTGGTCTTGCCATCTTTGCTTCTAAGAAAGATTCTGGTTTTATTTCTTTTAAGACTGAGTTTTTCATTCCTTTGGTAGTCTGCCATATATTCTCAAGATGAATGACTCTGAAATTAAAGTACAGTAGGTTTTTATGTAACAGGAAAGTAAGAGATAAATGAGATTATAGCCTAAACAAAAGAGGTGTGTATCCTCTTTTAGTGAAGACCCCTGAAAGAAGATATAGTGTCATCACTGATTGTTTCCTGAAGATATACACCTTTATGGGAATGCAGTGTCAGCAATAGCAAGTGAGTGGCAACAGAGAATTATCCTAAAGTGTCTTAAGATAAGACAGGCATGGATATGCATTCTATTGTTTGAATTACTAGGACACAAATTTTGGCCCAAGTTCCTCATTCCTTCACACAATTTCACTTATGCTTTGGCTCCGGCTTAACTGCTTTTTCACTCTTAAAAATGCACGTGCACACACACACACACACACATATACACACACCCCTCAGAGCTTTCTGTCACATTGTTTCCTCTGGTGGAACATTCATCTCTACCTACCTAGACAAGACCCTTCCTTTTGGGAAGCTCTGTCTACTCTCCCAGTTTACATTATTCTCCATAGTCCATTGTACAGGAGCTCTGGTAGCGTAGTGCCTAAGGCACTTGACTGCTAACCAGAAGGCTGGAGGTTCAAACCCACCAGCCACTCCTCGGAAGGAAGATGGGGCAATCTCCTTCCGTAGTGATACTGCCTCAGAAACCCAAGGAGGGGTTGCTATGAGTCAGGTCCGACTCGACGGCACATAACAACAACAACAACAGCAGTCCATTGTACTCCTCTGGAGTCCTCTGCTGTCTTTGGTTTCCTCTGGGAAAGGTAAGTCCCTTAAATCTAGGGACCATATGTACTGTGGTTCCAGTTATTGATCAAGGGCCAAGGACAACTCCTGGCCATTGTAAGTTCTCAACAAATATTTGTTTAATGAATGAAATATTAAAATGGGATATAATAGATTTCATCACAACCCAACTGCTTCCTAATAATAAGCTTTTGGCCCTATATATGAAGGAAGATATTCAGAGAAATTTCTTCCTAGAGTTCTCTTCATCTCTTTTCAGAACTCTAGCCAGTCTTGAGTGAGCCAAAGGGATTTTCTGTCTCCCACTCATCTTCTCTGTCCCTTCTTAGGGCCCATGGTAGGCCACTGTAGCGTGGGAAGTCCATAGAACTTTCACCAATGTGTCTTTCTGACTCTTAAGTTTCATAGGCACTTACTTTGCTTTACTGAGGACATTTATATCTGTTAATCAAGCAGGTCCTGGGCATCTACTGGGTATCCTTTTTGTGGCTTTCACAGGATAGTAGAATCTGCTCTTATTTTCATCTGGATCTGAAAAATCTTCTTTCTGAAAGTCAGTAGTATCAGTAACACTATCAGTATCTACTACCACTTATTGAGAACCTACTTGTCACTTCTATACTAAAGACATTAATAATAGTTGCTAGCACTTATCACCACCACTTATTTGTCTGTTTGTTGTACTCTGGTGGCTTGTGTGTTACTGCAATGCTGAAAGCTGTGTCGTCAGTCTTTCAAACACCAGCAGGGTCAGCCATAATGGACAGGTTTCAATGGAGCTTCTGACTAAGACAGACTAAGAAGAAAGATGGGACCACCTACTTCTGAAAAAAAATTGGCCATTGGAAACTTTATGAATAAGAGTGAAACATTGTCTGATGTATTACTGGAAAATTATGAATAGCTGTGAAACATTGTCTGATACAGTGCCAGAAGATGAGCCTCTCAGGCTGGAGGGCATTCCAAATATGAGTGAGGAAGAGCTGCCTCCTTAAGGGAGAGTTGACATTAATGACATGGATGAAGTAAAGCTTTCAGGATCTTCATATGCTAATGGGGCACCACTCAAAATGGGAAGAAACAGCTGCAAACATTCATTAATAATTGGAACATTGAATGTATTGATTATGGATCTTGGAAAGTTGGAAGTTGTCGAAAATGAAATGGAATGCATGAAGATCAATAATCTAGGCATCAGTGAGTTGAAATGGACTGGTATTGGGCATTTTGAATCAGGTAAATAATATGGTCTACTATATCAGGAATGACAAATTGAAGAGGAATGGTGTCACATTCATCATCAAAAAGAGTGCTTCAACATCTTTCCTGAAGTATAATACTGTCAGTGATAGGAAAATATTCATATGCCTACAGAGAAAGCTAATTAATATTACTATTATTCAGATTTACTCATCAGCCACTAAAGCAGCTTTTAAAGTCTGAAACTGAACAAATATGCAATCAAAATCAGGCTGTATTGATTATCACTGGTGATTGGAACGCAAAAGTTGGAAATAAAGAAGGATTATCAGTAGTTGGAAAATTTGGCCTTGGTGATAGATAGAAAAGAAGCCTGAGAAAGCATGATAGAATTTGGCAAGACCAATGGCTTATTCATTGCAAATACCTTTTTTTCAACAATGTAAATAGTGACTATACACCTGAATCTCACCAGGTGGAACACACTGGAATCAAAATGACTACATTTTGTGCAAAGAGGTGATAGAGAAGCTCAATTATCATCATTCACAACAGGGCTAGGAGATGACTGTGGAACAGACTATACAAGTTCAAGTTGAAACTGAAGGAAACTAAAACAAATCTACAGGAGGCAAAATATGACCTTGATTATATCCAACCTGAATTTAGAGACTGTTTGAGAATAGATACGATGCATTGAACACCATGAGAATAGATATGATGCATTGAACACCAGTGACCAAAGACTACACAAGTTGTGGGATGACATCAAGAACATTATACATGAAGAAAGCAAAAGGTCATTAAAAAGACAAGAAAGGAGGAAAAGACCAAAATGGATGTCAGAATAGACTCTGAAACTTGATCTTGAATGGAGAGGGTCTAATGTGAATGGAAGAAAAAAAATGAAAGAGATGAACAGAAGATTTCAAAGGGTAGCTTGAGAAGACAAAATAAAGTTTTTAAATGAAAATGTGCCAAGACCTGGAATTAGAAAACCAAAATAGAAGAACATGCTTGGCATTTCTGAAGCTGAAGGAAGTGAAGAAAAATTCAAGCCTTGAAGTTGCAATATTGAAGGATTCTATGGGCAAAATATTGAACCATACAATCAGCATCAATAGAAGATGGAAGGAATACAGAGTCAATGTACCAAAAAGAATAGACTGACATTTAACCCTTTCAGGGTATGATAAAGCACCAATGATATTGAATAGAGAGTCACTGTACCAAAAATCGTTGATTGATATTCAACCTTTTCAGCATATGATAAAAACCAATGAAACTGAAGGAAGAAGTCCAAGGTGCACTGAAGGACTTGGGAAAAAACACAGCTCCAGGAATTGATGGAATACTATTGAGATGTTTCAACAAATGGATGTAGCACTGGGGCACTCACTTGTTTATGCCAAGAAAATTGAAGGACAACTTCCAGGCCAAAATAATGGAAAAGATCCATATTTTTGCCCATTCCAAAGAAAAGTGATAAAACAATGTGAAAATTATCAAATGATATCATTAACATCACACAAGAAATTTTCATAAAGATAATTAAAAAACAGTTGCAGAAGTATATTGATAGGGAGCTGCCAGAAATTCAAATCAGATTTAGAAGAGGGAGTAAAATGAAAGATATCATTGCTAGTGTCAGATGGATCTTGGCTGAAAGCAAGGAATGCCAGAAAGATGTTTAACTGTGTTTTACCGACTATGCAAAAGCATTGGACTATGTGGATCAAACCAAATTATGGGTAACATTGCTAAGAATGGGAATTCCAGAACACTTAATTGTGTTCAAGAGGAATCTGTCCATAGACCAAGAGACAGTCCTTTGAACAGAACTAGAGACAATTATGTGGTTTAAAATCAGCAAAGATGTGTGTCAGAGTTGTACCCTTTCACCATACTTGTTCATTCTGTATGCTGAGCAAATAATCTGAGAAGCTGGACTTAAGAAGAACATAGCATCAGGATTGGAGGAAGATACAGATGACATAGTTTTGCTTACTGAAAGTGAAAATGACTTGAAGCACTTACTGATGAATATGAAAGACAACAGCCTTCAGTATGGATTACACCTGAACATAAAGAAAACAAAGATCCTCACAACTGGATCAATAAGCAACATCATGATAAGGGAAGAAAAGATTGACTTGGACACACAATCATTACCCATGGAAGCAATAGTCAAGAAATCAGATGACCTTTGCACTGTGCAAATCTATGGCAAAAGACCTCTTTAAAGTGGAACTATGAAGGATATGGCAGTTGGGGGGAATGGTTACTGGGAAGGGAAAAGCAGAGATTGGGTTAGGGTTGGGGATGGTAATTGGAGAGTGAAACCAAATATACATGAAATGTTGAATGTAAAACAAATCCTGCTTGTGAATTTGCACCTAAAGCACAATTAAAAAAATAAAATAAAGTGTTAAAGAAGAAAGATGTCACTTAGACTAAAGTATGCCTGAGCCAAGCCAAGGTATGTTCAATAGCTTCATACCCATGTGTGTTTCGTTCTGCTGTGCATGGGGTTGCTATGAGTCAGAAATGAGTCGATGGCACTTAACAACAACAAACCTATGTGATACCCAGACAATGAATAAGGAAGACTGCAGAAGAATTGATGCATTTGAAATGTGGTGTTGGAGAAGAATACTGAAGATACCATGGACTGCAACAAGAACAAGTAAATCTGTATTGCAAAAGGTACAGCCAGAATACTCCTTAGAAACAACAATGGCCGAACCGAACTTCATCTCATGTCCTTTGGTCATGTTGTCAGGAGGTATCAGTCCCTGGAGAAGGATGTCATGTTCGGTAAAGCAGAGGGTTACTGAAAAAAGGGGAAGCCCTCAACAAGATGAGTTGATGTAAGGGCTAAAATGATAAGCTCAAGCATAGCAAAGATTTTAAGGATGATGCAGGACTGGGCAGCATTTTGTTCTGTTGTACAGAGGGTCACTATGGATTGGAACCAACACTACAGCACCTAACAACAACAACAATAGCACTTATCAGAACATATGTTCCAGACACTTATTTAAATAATATATACATATTAGCTCTGGTAGTGTAGTGCCTAAGCATTTGACTGCTAACCAGAAGACTGGTGGTTCAAACCCACCAGCCACTCCTTGGAAGGAAGGTTGGGTAATATACTTCCGTAGAGATACACCTCAGAAACCCAAGGAGGGGTTGCTATGAGTCAGGATCAACTGGACAGCAGAGGGTTTTTTTTTTTTTTTTTTTTTTGGTATACATATTAGCTCATTTAATTCCAGTAACAATCCACTTTTCTCATATAGGTGAGAAAAGTGAGAGAAAAGAAAATTAAGTACCTTGCCCACAATCACACAGGATATTAATGGTAGAGCCAAGATGTGAATGCTGGTGGTTGAGTTCAGTTTCCTCTTTCTTAAATCCTATGCTTACCCCATTTTATAGATGAGGAAACTGAAAATTACAGAGGTAATTTCTCTTTCTCAAAATATTATGGTTAGCAAATAGCAGAGGCAAATCTTCAACCAGGTGTGCCTGGCTCCTGAGCTTTAGTTCTTAATGGCCATGCCCATTGCCTCTTCCTGAGCTATCCAGCTTCTTATCAAAAGTGAGTCTTCTAAGTGTGTAATCATATTACAAGTAATCTCTACTCCATTAGTACTACAACTCTGTCTATCGTCTAAATAAAATGCATTATTGATAATAATGTTTGTGTGATGATAAATGTATCATGGAGAAGAAAAGAAAAAAAAAAAAAGGCATGGGAGTCTATCTCAGAAATGAGAATAACACATCCCTCCTTCTTCAAGGTCTTGATTAGTATACTCAGTGTGGAATATTAGATTGCTTAATTCCAGGCAGTAAGAGTCAAGTTTTCAGAAATGATACTGCTCCCTAGTTTCACAGGCAAAAATCACATATGTTCTCAGGTAACACTGTTGTAAACAAACTCTGCAAATTTTCATTACACACATTTACTCATCTGTGTTTACTTACCATATACACAGAAAGGGCCCTAAAATAAAGCTAGTCATCATCTTTGAAGCAATAGTGGTGTACGTCTGTGGGATCTTAGAATCTGTCATCTTTCCCATCCTCTTGAGTGTCATCTGGAGAATAGAGCTACATCCTTATGTGGCTGTTGTGAGAATCCAATGAGGTAATGTATGGGAAAAGTACTTTGAAAACTGCAAAGTGCTGAACAAATGGAAAGTGGTATCATTATCGTCCCAGGAATTCAGTTACAACCCAGCTGCTTGATGGTTCAGCCATAATAGCCAGCCCAAGAGGAAATTGTCTTCTTTTTCTAGAAAGTGATGATGAACTAGGCTTCTGTTTTCTCATTGAAGAAATTTAACATTCAGCAACGTTTTTTATTTTTATTAATTTTTCACAAGTAGTTTATGACTAGAATATTCTTGGGGAAAAGTAAACCAAGATATCAGACAAATCTCCAGTTTTTCTTTATTCGTATCCCAATTCCCACCTGCCCCCTCCCTCAGAGTCAACCACTGTAGTGAGTATATTATGTATTCATGTATACGTTTTTTATACTTTCCCACACGTGCATGTAGCCCATGAAGACCAAATGGTTGAGAGTCTTTAACATAAATGATACATTCTGCATTTTGCAACTTAGATTCAATGTTTATAGAGAGACTTACCAATTCATATCTTATGTTCATTTGTCTATTCTTTGTTTTTTTCTTACTGATTTTTATGAATTCTTCATATATTATTGCTACTAATTTTGCCTGTTATATGTATTACAAATATTTTCTAAGGAAGTATAATTGTAACATATCTAAAATAAAAATAGATTATTTGGCAATATAATACTGTGAAGATTCTTCCTCTTCATCTTTTATGTTCCTACATAAATATCTCCCAGATCACAGCAAGTCCCTTGGTGTACTCCCTCACATACAGTGTGCTTGCCCTTCATTGATTCTGACATAATGCTAATTAATATTTGCCTAATCACTACTTTTATGTCTATTGTCATGTCAGGATGTAATCTTGCCAAGGGCAGATTTGGGTTTATTTTATCCATGACTTTTCCCCTGATCATTATAGTAACACATATTATATACAAAATAAATATTTGCTCAGTGACTAAATGAGGTTTGGAACAAGAAAGACCTGTATTCAAATCTTAGTCCTTCCTCTTTCTATCTGTGTGACCTTGAACAACTACCTTAACCTCTCCTAGCCTAAGGTTTCTTACCTATAATATCTTTTGTAACGGTATTTATTGCTTCTTCTTCTTCTTCTTCTTTTTTTTTTTAACTTCATGCTGAAGTCTAATTTCACTCTCATTATTCTTGTTCTGTCCCTGTCCAAGGGATTATTACTAAAAAAAAACCTGAGAAGCCTCACTCATAATGAGGGTCTATTTATTTGGTCTCTTAGGACAGAGTTAAATTAGACTCTAAGTATGCTTAACTTTTTGGTTTTTACTTTCTTAAAAACCAAGCAACTGTGGGTTCCGGCAAGATGGCGGACTAGGCAGAAAGACTTTACAGACCCTCTTCAACAAAGAAAAGGGAAACCAATTAACACAGACACAGAAGATAATCCTGGGCCCCTGAGCCTTGAAGGGAAGGATATAGAAGTGGACTAAACCCCAACTAGCAGAAGAATTTGCATGAAAAATACCAGAAAAGGAGACATATAGAGCTGTAGTCTGGCAGCGATCCTGATGGCACAGACAGCTTGGAGATTCTCGAGTGGTGGTAGGACTAAAGAATTAACCTAAAAATCACTCTGCTAGCCAGGGACTGCATGGAGGACTGTGCACAGTGCCTGGGGAACAAACAAAGAAGGTAAAGAGAAAGGTGGGCTGAGCTGTGGACTTTTGCCAGTCTGGAGATGCCGCCATTTTGTAGGTTTAAAAAGCAGCTTGACTATTTTGGATATTTAAAGAGACAGTGCTGTAGCAGATTCCTGGGGCTTAAGAACACATTCTGCTTTCCAGCAACCCCAAGGACACTCGGGACCTACAAGACTGACAAGATTTTTGAAGGTTGTTCGATTGTAATTTGTGTCTAATTGAGTGGGAGACAATAACAGTCCCCAGATGACACAAATACACCCACACCTCCTGCAACTTCACTTACTGAGTGACAGCCTGT
>NW_006921788.1:525318-528701 GCF_000298275.1 Orycteropus afer afer
CTTCTGTGTCTGTATTTATTGGTTTCCCTTTTCTTTGTTGAAGAGGGTCTGTGCAATCCTTCTGCCTAGTCCGCCATCTTGCCCCGCCTCCCAAGATATACTTTTTAAGCATCTGTTCTTCCCCATCAGTCATATGAAATGCAATGTGCTACTGCAATCCAAACATAGTGGGTAATAATAAGTATAAATGGTCAAAAACAATATTGCTTCAGGGTCTAACCATTTATTATCAAACATATCTAATGCTTAAGGGGGAAGAAAACATACTGGTCACTGGTTGTTGGCTGTAGTTTCCATATTATTTCTGGAGGGAGTTGTTGGATGGCCAGAAAGCCATCTTTCCTTGCTGAAAGCCATAGGGTATTTGGAGATTATGCTACCAAAGGCATTTTGCACACTCCTTCTTTCTTTTGTTGAATTATTTCCTAATAATAAATTTCTAGTGGGAATAGCCTTTTTATGATTCTTCTTATGTGAATTTATCCTAGGATTTTTCCAAAAGTATTGCTTACATTCTCAATGATTTTGGCAAACTATGTGAGGTAATAATAGCAAGAGTAACAAAAATGCTAGCTTCTTTCTGTTTAGTAAGTGCCTATTGTGTGCCAGACATTGTGCTAAGCACTTTGCATACATTATCATATCTAAGCCTTGTAACAACCCTGAAAGGGAAGTACCATGATTATACCAGTTTTCAGATGGACGTGATGAGATTCAGAGAAACAGAGAAATTAACTAAGTTGCCTAAGGTCACACAGTGCATGAATACTGTGTCCAAATTATAGGTTAATTAATAATGCAGGCAGTCCCTGGGTTATGAACGAGATCTATTCTTAACTCTGTCTTTAAGAGTTTAAGTGGAATTTGTAGGTGGCAGCTCTTATGTAGCCTTACTTCAGTGCAAGTAAAGAGCTCTCGTGGTGTAGTGCTTAGGGCAGTCAATTGCTAACCTAAAGGTCAGTTGTTGGAACCCACCAGCCACTCTGTGGGAAAAAGATGAGGCAGTCTTCTTTGATAAATTAGACTTACAGTCTTGGAAACCCTACAAGGCAATTCTACTCTGTCCAATAAGGTGACTGTGAGTCAGAATCGACTTGATGACAGTGGGTTGATTTTAGTGCAAGAAAAGGCTTAAAGACTTTTTAATGATTTAAAAGGTGTCTGTGCTGCTAGAGAAGGTGATTTTGATGAAAAATATATTGTGAGTAGGGGTTGATTCAGTCCTTTCAAAGTGAGGGCAAATTTATGTATCATTAAAGTCATGGAGTAGTTGTCTGTAAGTCAGGTTACCATAATAATTAGGGGCTACAGAGAACAAACATTGGATATTTAATATATACTGTTATGGGTTGATTTGTGTCCCCCAAAAAAGATATGTCAAAGTCTTAATTCCCAGTACTTATGAACGTGACCTTATTTGAAAACAGAGTCTTTACAAATGCAATTAGTCAACATAAGGCCATACTGAGTAGGATGGACCCTGATCCAATTTGACAAGTGTCCTTATAAAAAGAGGAAAGAAACACAGAGAGACAGGCACAGAAGGTAGATACTCAAGAAGATGGAGGCAGAGATTGGAGTTATGCTGCCACAAGCCAAAGAATGCCTGGGGCTACCAGAAGCTAGAAGAGACAAGGAAAGATTTCCCCCTAGAGCCTTCATACAGAGCCTTACCAACACTCTAAATTTGAACTTGTAGCTATGAGCAAGTAAATTTCCATTGTTGTAAGCCACTGAGTTTACATCTTACTGTGTTTTTGGTGACAGTTGAGAGAGCAAATTAGATTCCCAGTTAACAGTTTCTATACATACTCTTCAGTTGTTCAGTGGCATTGGTTACATTGTTCACAATGTGTCAGTATTCTTATTGTTTACATTCTGGTTGTTTCATTTCTATTACTCTAGCTTCTCTGCCCTCCTCCCTTACCTTCTTATCTTTGCTTTAGGTTAAATGTTTGCTTTTGGTGTCATATAAATGACTTTTCAAAAGAGCTCCATACTCACTGATAATATTTTTAATTTTATTATCCAATCTGTTATTTAGCTGAAAGGTGACTTCCAGGAGTGGTTTCAGTTCTAAGTTTAAAGGGTATGTCAATGACAATGACAATCTTGGGATTTCTTCTACTCTCTACTAGTCCAGTAAGTCTTGTGTTTTTTGAGAAATTGAATTTTGTTCTATATTTTGTCCCATTTTATCTAGGATCATATATTTTGCCCAGAGTTAGAATGGTTGGTAGTGGTAGATAGGCACCATCTATTTTTTTGGTCTCAGGATAGATGAGGACATGGTTTCTATGTGTTATCAGTCTAGTAGAATAGATTCTTCTTTGAATCTTGGTTTCTTTCTTTATCTTTTGCTCCCAACAAGTCGAGATCTATAGTAGTGTTTTAGATGGTAGTGTATAAGCTTTTAAGACCCCAGGTGCTAGTCACCAAACTAAACCAGAAAAAGCTCTGCCATTGAGTTGGGTCTGACTCATAGCGACCCCTCCTTGGGTTTCTGGAGCAGTATCACTATGGAAGTAGATTGCCCAACCTTCTTTCTGAGGAGTGGATGGTGGGTTTGAACCACCAGCCTTCTGGCTAGCAGTCAGATGCCTTAGGCACTATGCCACCAGAGCTCCTCTATGGATTATGTAATGCCAATGGACTGAGCTGTTCCACAAGACTATAGTCCTAAGCCTTCAAACCCTGTAAACTAATCCCATGAGGTGTTTGGTTATGTCTAGGGAGTATCCATCACTTTGCCCACTATGTGCTTTATTATATATATGAATATATATACAGCACGGAAGCTCTGGTAGCATAGTGCCTAAGGCATGAGACTGCTAACCAGAAGAAGGCTGGTGGTTCCAACCCATCAACCACTCCTTGGAAAGAAGGTTGGGCAATCTACTTCCATAGTAATACTGCCTCAGAAACCCAAGGAGGGGTCACTATGAGTCAGGTCCAACTCGATGGCACATAACAACAACAACATATACAGCACACCCAAACATATATATACATATGGAAGTGGAGGTTTGGAACAGCTAAGAGAGATCAGGAAACAAGCTGGTGGTGTTGTGCCCAGGTTATGAAGGAGTTGTTCTGGGCGAGGAATTTGCCAACACACGACAATGCAAAAGCAATAGGAAAGTTTATTAGCTAACTTAAGTTAGGGTCCTTGCTTTCACCCCTGCAATGGGTTGAGCAAAAGACCCCGTGCTCTTACATTAAAACATTTTTATAGAGGAACATAGGGTGGAGTAGATAATTTGGTTTTTATGACAGGGGTTTGGGAATTTGGGGCAGGTTGGAATCCCCCCGGTTTCAAAGGTGAGTGAGAGATTTTTCGGGGCCGGGCGGATCTCTTTGATATGTGCATACTCTCTGCGAAA
>NW_006921788.1:544012-552371 GCF_000298275.1 Orycteropus afer afer
GTTTTTCCTGATGGACTAGTGCCCTCATGAAAAAGGGCGTATCTAGTCCTGCCGGCCTTTCCTGAGACTTTCCTAATATCGCAGACAGCCTTCACTCACTTCGAATTCTCCTTCCCGGTCAGGGAACCAAATGTTGTGCCCAGGTTATGAAGGAGTTGTTCTGGGCGAGGAATTTGCCAACACACGACAATGCAAAAAGCAATAGGAAAGTTTATTAGCTAACTTAAGTTAGGGTCCTTGCTTTCACCCCTGCAATGGGTTGAGCAAAAGACCCCGTGCTCTTACATTAAAACATTTTTATAGAGGAACATAGGGTGGAGTAGATAATTTGGTTTTTATGACAGGGGTTTGGGAATTTGGGGCAGGTTGGAATCCCCCCGGTTTCAAAGGTGAGTGAGAGATTTTTCGGGCTGGGCGGATCTCTTTGATATGTGCATACTTTCTGCGAAACCCCGGGAGGTAAGAGCCCTCGTAGTCTTCAAAGGTGGGCGAGAGGCTTTTTGGAGCCATGCAGATTTCTGATAAAAGGCTGTGAGGTATGGGGCATTTACTACAGGCATTAGGGCTCAGCATGGGATGTGTCAATCTACCTGGAGGCATTAGGGCTCAGCATGGGATGTCAGTCTCCATACTAAAGGCTTCTGGTTAAAAGATCTTTCAGGCCCTACAGTGGCAGTTTAAAACAGCTAAGAGAGACAAAACTGGTCTGTCACTTTGTTGTACTGTGTTGGCTTACGTGTTGCTGGAAGGCTAGAGGCGATGCTACTAGTGTTTCAAATGCCAGCAGGGTAACCCATGGTGGAGAGGTTTCAACAGAGCTTCCAGAATAAGACAGACTTGGAGGAAGGAAAAGGTCATCCACTTCTCAAAGAATTGGCCAGTGGAAACCTTATGAATAACACTGAAACACTGTCTGATAGATTACTGGAAAACTTTACGAATAGCCCTAAAACATCATCTGATACAGTGCCACAAGATGAGCCCCTCAGGTCAGAAGGCACTCAAAATACAACTGGGGAAGAGCTCCTCCTCAGAGGAGACTTGACTTTAATAATGTGGATAGAGTAGCGCTTTCGGGACCTCCATTTGTTGATGTGGCATGACTCAAAATGAGAAGAAACAGGGGCAAACATCCATTAATAATCAGAACATGAACTGTACAAAGTATGAATCTGGGAAAAGTGGAAGTTGTCAAAAATGAAATGGAACACATAAAGATTAATATCCTAGACATTAATGAGCTGAAATGGACTAGCTTTGGCCAGTTTGAATCAGAAAACCATATAATCTATGATGCCAGGAATGACAAATTGAGGAGGAATGGCGCACCATTCATCACCACCGACAATGTTTCAAGATCTATCCTGAAGTACAATGCTGTCACTGATAGGATAATATCCATGTGCCTACAAGGAAGACCAGTTAATTGTAATATTACTCAAATTTACATACCAACCACCGAAGCCAAAGATGAGGAAATAGAAGATTTTCTTGACTTTGGCAGTCTGAAATTGACTGAACATGCAATCAAGATGTGTTAATTATCATTGGTGGTTGGAATGCAAAAGTTGGAAACAAAGAGGAATCACTGGTAGTTGGAAAATTTGGCTTTGGTGATAGAAATAATGCTGGACATTACATGATAGAATTTTGAAAAACCAATGACTTACAAATAAAAAATGTCTTTTTTCAACAACATTAAATGGTGGCTATACATGTGGACTTCACCAGATGGAGTACACAGGAATCAGATTGACTACATCTGTGGCAGGAGGCAATAGAGAAGCTCAATATCTTTGTCCAAAACATGGCCAGGAGCTGATTGTGGAACAGACCATTAACTGCTCATATGTAAGTTCAAGTTGAAATTGAAGACAATTAGAAGAAGTCCATGAGAGCCAAAATATGACCTTGAATATATCCTTTATGAATTTAGAGACAATCCAAAGAATAGATTTGATGCATTGAACACCAATTATCGAAAACCAGAGGAATTGTTGGGTGAGTCAAGAACATCATCCATGAAGAAAGCAAAAAGTCATTAAAAAAAAAAACAGGAAAGGAAGAAAAGACCAAAATGAATGTCAGAAGAGACTCTGAAACTTGCCCTTAAACAGAGAGTAGATAAAGCAAATGGAAGAAATGACAAGATAAGAGAACTCAACAGAAGACTTCAAAGAGCAGCTTGAGAAGACAAAGTCAATTATTATAATGAAATATGCAAACACCTGGAGTTAGAAAACCAAAAGGGAAGAACACGCTCAGCATTTCTGAAGCTGAAAGAACTGAAGAAAAATGTAAGCCTTGAGTTGCAATATTGAAAGATTCTATGGGCAGTACATTGAATGATGCAGGAAACTTCAAAAGAACATGGAAGGAATACACAGTCACTGTACCAAAAAGAATTGTTTGATGTTCATCCATTTCAGGAGTTGGCATATGATCAGACACCAATGGTATGGAAGGAAGAAGTCGAAGTTGCACTGAAGGAATTGGCAAAAACCAAGGCTCCAAGAGTTGACGGAATTCTCATTGAGATGTTTAAAGAAACGGATGCTACACTGGAGGCACTCACTTGGCTGTGCCAAGAGATTTGAAGACAGCTACCTGGCCAACTGACTGGAAGAGATCCATATTTGTACCCATTCCAAAGAATGGTGATCCCACAAAATATGGAAACTATCAAACAATATTGTTAATATCACACACAAGTAAGATCTTGCTGAAGATAATTCAAAGATGGTCACAGCAGTATATTGACAGAACTTCCAGAAATGCAAGCTGGATTCAGAAGAGGACATACAATGAGGCATATCATAGCCGATGTCAGATCGAGTTTGGCTGAAAGCAAAGAATACCAGGAAGATGTTTACTTATGTTTTCTTGACTATGCAAAAGCATTCAATTGTGTGGATCATAACAAATTTTGGATAACATTGAGAAGAATGGGAATTCCAGAACACTCAGTGTACTCATGAGGAATCTGTACATAGACCAAGAGGCTGTCATTCAAACAGAACAAGGGAATACTGCATGATTTAAAATTAAGAAGGGAGTGTGTCAGGGTTGTGTCTTTTCACCATGCTTATTCAATCTGTATGCTGAACAAATTATCTGAGAATCTAGACTATATGAAGAATGTGGCATCAGGATTGGAGGATGGCTCATTAACAACCTGTGATATGCAGATGACACAACTTTGCTTGCTGAAAGTGAGGATGACTTGAAACACCTACTGATGAAGATTGAAGACTACAGTCTGCAATGTGCATTATACCTCAATATAAAGAAAACAAAAATTTTCACTACTGGACCAATAAGCAGCATCACAATAAATGGAGAAAAGGTTGAAGTTGTCAAAGACTTCATATTACTTGGTTCTACAGTCAACACCAATGGAAGCAGCAGTCAAGACCTCAGACAGCATACTGCATTGGGCAAATCTGCTGCAAAGGATCTCTTTCAAGTGCTGAAGAACAAAGATGTCTCCTTGAAGAGTAAGGTGTGCCTAACCCAAGCCATGATATTTTCAGTTGCCTCATAGGCATGTGAGAGCTGGACAATGAATAAGGAAGACCAAAGAAGAGTTTATGCTTTTGAGTTATGGTGTTGGCAAAGAACACTGAAAGTACCATGGACTACCAGAAGAACAAACAAATATGTCCCGAAAGAAGTGCAGCTGGAATGCTCCTTGGAAGTGAGAATGGCCAGACTTCATTTCACCTACTTTGGTCGTGTTGTCATAAGGGACCATTCCCTGGAGAAGGATATCATGCTTGGTAAAGTGGAGGGTTAACAAAGAAAGGGAAGGTCCTCAATGAGCTGGATTGACACAGTGGCTGCAACAATGGGCTCAGGTATAGCAAGAATTGTGAGGCTGGCACAGGACTGAGCATTGTTTCATTTTGTTGTACATGGTCACTATGAGTCAGAGATGACTGGATGACACTTAACAACAACAATAATAACACATACACACTTATACACACACACATGCAGATACTCCCATATTCCTTTCTATACACATGTATGGATCTATCTATCTATCTATCTATCTATCTATCTATCTATCTATAACTGTTGTTGTTGTTGTTGTTGTTATGTGCCGTTGAATTGGCCCCGACTCACAGCGACCCCTCCTTGGGTTTCCAAGGCAGTATCACTACGGAAGTAGGATTGCCCAACCTTCCTTCCGAGGAGTGGCTGGTGGGTTTGAACTGCCAGCCGTCTGGTTAGCAGGCAAGTGTCTTAGCAACTATGCTACCAGAGCTCCTATATAACTGTATAAGTACACAAATATTTTATGGCTATTATTGCTGTTGTTACAATATTGTATATGCTATAGCATTTACCAGAAACATCTCTTATCTTTGTGTATTTCTTATATCATCCTTTATCTTTTTCATGTTGTGCAGACTTCACCCACATTTGGTATTTCCTTTCCTATTACCAAAAATAATAAGTTTCCCTCCCTGTCCCATTCCAAGTAACCATGAAAGAATATCGTTCTCTATTTCTATACCTATTTCTGTCCTTTTATAAAAGTGACATCATACAATATTTGTCCTTTTGTATTTGACTTGTTTCATTCAATATAATGTCCTCCAGATTCATCCATGTTATGTTTCCAGAATTCATCATTATTCTTTATAGCTGCATAATATTCCACTGCAAGCATGTACAGCAATTTATTTATTCATTCTTCCATTGATGAGTACTTAGGTTGTTTCCACATTTTTGCTCTTGTCAACAATGCCACAATGAATGTAGGTGTGCATATATCTATTTGTGTCATGCCTATTAGATCTCTAAGGTATATATATATAGTAGTCAAATTGTTAAATCATAAGTTATCTCTATTTCTAGCTTTTGATGAAGCACCATACCATTTTCCATGATCGTTGTACCATTTTTCAATACCACCAACAGTGGGTACGCGTTCCAATTTCCCCAAACCTCACCAGCATTTATTGCTTTCTGTTTCTCTCTTTCTTTTATTTTCTTTTGAACAGTGTCATTTTTGCAGAGGTGAGATGCTATCTCATTGTAGTTTAGACTTGCATCTCTCCAATGGCTAATGATCATGAGCATCTTTTCGTGTTTGTTGGCTGCTTCAGTGTCCTCTTTGATGACATGTCTCTTGATATCCTTTGCCCATTTTTTAATTGGATTTTTATCTTATTGTGGTTGAGTTTTACACATTATTTCTTTCAATATATATTGCCTTATTACTATAACTTTATCTACACTGGATGTTATATTTTAAATTTTCTTTTTTCTTTCTTATTTAGTAGATATAAAATAATCTCTTGGTATGTCTAAAAAAAGATCGTTAATTATGAAAATGACTATCTCATCTATTTGATAACTTCAATTATTAAAATTCTAGAAGTGTATCTATAGCCCAGCTCTCTGGCTCAGTTACTTTGTCTTGTACATCAGTTTTGTCATCTGTTGTGAGGATTAATGAGTGAAAACATATAAAGCATTGAGATGGATGCCTGGCCCACAATAAATAACCTAATAATGGTAGAGCAATTAGCACTTAGCTGATAACCAAAAGCTTGGTGGTCAAACCTACCAGCCACTCCACGGGAGAAAGATGTGGCAGCCTGCTTCCATAAAGATTACAGTCTCAGAAACCCTGTAAGGCAATTCTACTCTGCCCTATAGCATTTCTCGTTGAGAATTGACTCGGTGGCAACAGACTTTAAAAAAAAAAACAAAAAAAAACCTAATAACAATTAAACAAGTATAAGCAACCATCTGTAGTTGAACTCTTTCCCAGACAGGGACCAACTAGTTGCATACCTGTCTCCTTGTGGTGATTACACTGATACAGAGGATACACCCTTATATAACTAATTAATTTGAGAGTTGGCATACCCTCTCTATGGAAGAAATCTCTGCCATTCAGAACAGCAATTCATCTATTCCACAAGGCTTCTAAAGGTCTTTCTTCTAGGAAATGCCATTAGCCTAAAAATGAAATTTCAAGAACACTTTTTCTCTGACAAAACAAGTTTTGTAGAAGTGAAACCTCAGGAGGAAAATTATAAAACCAACTCTATGAGCAAGTCAGTATCCCAGCTCTAGGGCAACAGAGGGAGGGAGATGTTTTCAATCATTCCTTTCTAAGACATTCTAAATTAGTATCCCTTTCAGAAGCAATATTAGCTGAGATATTGCCTGTTTTTCAGCCAGCATCTTCAGTTCTCAAACTGACAACAACCTTCTTTTAACATGTCAAGAATCCTCCTGGGTAAGATTCTGGGCTGTCAGGTCTTTAGTTTTAAAAGATGTATGATGAAGGGCCAAGTTCTCCCTCCAGCTCAGGGACCATCAATACTTGAAATCTGACAAAGATGGAAATAGTAAAATTTAAATATTTCATGCTTGTGTTTTGTTTTGTTTTATTTCCTGTGAGATCTCTCTGCCAATGACTTCAGCTTTCTCTGTTACTATATAAGGACTAGCAGCCTGACGTCTTATGGACAATGACACAGAAAATATGATGTGGTTTTTTAATTCCAGAAGACTTTACAGGAAGGAGAGAAGAAAAAGTGCCTCGTATGACAAGGTATCCAAGGGTAGCTTTGACACTAAAACCAAACAAACAAAATTGCTGTTTTTGTTTGACTCTTGGCAACCCCATGGAAGTCAGAGTAGAATTGTGCTTTAAAGGGTTTTTGATGAGTGACTTTTCCTAAGTAGATGGTCAGGCCTTTCTTCTGAGGTTCTTCTGAATGGACCTGAATTGCCAACCTTTCAATTGCATTCCAATCTTAAAAGTGTTTACTAAATAGTTGTGGTGTAGTAGATTACATAGTGTGGCTTTTCTAGCCATAATTCTTTGTAAATGCCATGGTGGGATTTGCCATGAGCAACTGAGTAGCTCCTGATTGTTAAAGTTATCCACTTGGGGTATTTCTATTGGGAGCAGCATGAAGTAATTTTCTGGGAAGTTTGCTCTCTGTCAGGTGTACAGAATTCTGATGTTGCTATTGGTTAGCTTGGCCACTCTGCCAGGCTCAAAAGGAGCCCTCCTAGAGGCAGAAGGAGTCTCTCTGACTGTTGGCTAAGAAAGACATGCTGCTGAGAGAAATGTGCTCCTGAGAAACATGAGAGACATACTCTGCTGAGAGAGAGACACAAGAGACATGCACTACTGAGAGAGACACCAAGAAACATACACTGCTGAGAGAGACACTGAGAGACACGCACTGCTGAGAGAAACTGAGAAAGACTATTGGCTGAGAGATAGCAGGCTGAGAGAGACTGAGTGTGTTCCTGAACTTGAATTGTAGCCTGTTTCTTCCCTAATAAACCCCATAATCTGTGAGCTCTGTATGGCTACTGTAGTGAATTATCGAACCAGCAGAGAGGTGGTGGGAGCTGTTGGAGGAACAGTTGGTGTCAGGGTTTTTGAAAGAGGGAGGAAGCATGTCTGGCCTCACAAGAATAGGCCTTGGGCTAGTGATGGTGATTCTGTCTTCCTCAAGTGGGGTTAGAGGAAGTCAGAAGATGCAGCCTCCCTGCCCCTTTTGCAATAGTAAACACAGACTTTGAGCTAACCACTTAACCTCTCCTGAATCATAGATCAGTAAAATGAGGGAGTTAATCCAAATTGCTAATTTTAAAGCTTTTTAATGCAGTGGGGAACTCCCCCCCCCCTTTTAAATTTTAGTTTGAATTCTGGTGTGTAAAACAGAAATCAAGCTACTTTGGTTAAAATAGAACTGAGAGACCCCAAGTGCTACCCACTTGTCCTATCTTTCATGTATTTCTTTGCTTTCCTCCCCTTCCCTAGTTTCTCCACCACCCATTTTTCCTAGAATTTTCTGAGGCACCTTTGAGGAATTCTTGAGTCCAGAGATTCACAGTTTGAAAAACACTAGATTCAGAAATTCTTAAGGTCTTACTAGTTCTGAAGTTTTATGATATTGAATGCAGGTCAATACAAGGCCATCTATTATTTTGTACACACACACACACAAAAGCTATCAGCTGTGGAATTAAAAAGAGTTGGTAGTTAATCCATGTTCTGCCATTTACTAGCTATATGATTTTAGACAAGTCAGTTACCTTCTCCACAAAAACTTTTTTCTTATCTGAAAAATAGGGAAGATGATAGCTTCCTCAAAAGATAGGAAAGTGCTCTGTGAACAGCATTTAAAAAATATTAATTCTGAGGAGAGTTCCGGCAAGATGGCAAACTAGGCACAAGGACTACACAGATGCTCTTCAACAAAGAGAAGGAAAACCAATTAACACAGCCACAGAAGATAATCTTGGACCCCTGAGCCTTGAAGGGAAGGATACAAAAGTGGACTAAACCCCAACTAGCAGAAGAATTTGC
>NW_006921788.1:556199-565110 GCF_000298275.1 Orycteropus afer afer
AAAAAAAATTTATATTAAAACCAGCCAGAGAAGTTTTAGGGAGCCAGAAGGTCAGGGATTTTCCCTGGTCCTTGGGCAGAGTCCAAAAAGTCTATCTAATACATCAGACTCTGGAAAACCTTCTGGTCTGTAGACTAAAGATCAGCGATGGCTGTGGAAGTTTTCTGGGTGGACCAGAGCTCCTGGTTTCCTGAAATGTTGAGGCTGGGGAGACAGGGATTCCATCTGGAATTCCCTCCATGGCCTAGAGCATAGTAGGTCACAGAAGGTAGAGAGGTGAGAAAGGCTGGCTTACTTGCCCTTGCCCCCTTAGGCTTTCCTGTGGGCTTGGGGACAAGTGGAATGAGTAGAGACTGGGTCTCTGTAATATTCCTGAAGTCAGAAAGTTGAGGAAGGGAATTTGCATAGTAGATACCTGAAGACCACTGAAAGGCATAAGGTCAAGACAGCCTGGGCTTATTAAAGACCAGACAAGACCACAGGGCTCCTATCAACCCAAGCCAGGAACAAGAGAAGCCACCCAACCTTCTTCAATCATCTAGACCCCACTCAGACATCATCATCCAGACCGCATCCAGTTAAGGGAAGGGGTTGGATGGATGACAGATCTGAGATTGAGCATTAACTAGAGCCACTCTGTCCAAACAGAACATTCTGCGATGATGGAAAAGCACTAACCCTCCAAAACAGTAGCCATAAACCACACGTGGCTATTGAGCACTTAAAATGTGGCTATTGATATTGAGTAATTAATTGAAATTTGAAAATAAATAGCTGTAGGTGGCTAGTGGCTATCATACTGGACAGCATATATTCTACAAGGACCGTTCAACACAATTGTGACATAATTGGATTATGTTTTAAAGTAGATATGTTGAAAAGTTAATATATTTCTTCTCTAACAAGTGGGGATTATAAAGAAGAACAAGTTAGTTACAAGTCAAATAAAGCAACTACCTCTTGTCTGCATATCCAATTGCTGTGAGATATATTTGTGAGCTCCTCTATATTATTGCAAATATGTGCTCACGTTGAAAATCTGGAAAATACAGAAGAGCTAAAGGGAAAATTAATGTCATAGATTGAATTGTGCCCCCTCCCCCAGCCTTAAGTATTAACTCGACTGGGCCATGATTCTCAGTGATTTGGGAGTTATGTAATGATGTGATTTGGCAGTTACATAATGATATAATGGTGTCTTATTATGTAATCTGATGTGGTCAGGGGATTAGGGTTGGATGCAACACCCTTATTCAGGTTTCAGACCTGATCTAATGTTAAGGGGTTTCTTTGGGATGTGGTTTGCATCACCTTTTTTCTTACAAGAGATAAAAGGGGAGAGAAACGAACAGAGAAGGGGAGAGTTGCCTATCACCAAGAAAGAAGAACTGGGAGTGAAGTGTGTCCTTCTGCACCAAGAACCTCCTAGGGAAAGATTGATGTCAAGACACATGTGGATTTCCAAAGAACCCCAGGCTCACAGATGTTGAAAGGAAACAAGGACCTTCCCTCAGAGCTGACAGAGAGATAGAAAGCCTTCCCCTACAGAGGGCACCCTGAATTCCATTGAATTTCTAGCCTCCTCAACAGTGAAAGAATAAATTTCCTTTTGTTCAAGCCCAAAAAAATAAAATAAAATATTAATTCTGTTTTCTTCCATGTTCTACAAATCACCTTTGAAGAAAATAAAAGGTTATTTGAGCAACATAGAAATAGCTTCAGCAAATAAATTGTTTTGGAATATATAACTTATTATGTCATACTCCTGAGATAATGGAAAATGAACTAGAGATGGATAAACAGGAAGAAAAGTTTGTTCACTGTTATAAGAGGTTGTAGAGAAGAAAAGAGGGCAAGTTTACTTATGAAAACCTGAAATACAAAATGATCGAGTGACAGACATGCCTTTTGGAGCATGAGTCACATGCGGTTTTGTTGTTTTGCTTGATCTTCTATAGCATAGTCAACTCTCCCATCAAGAATGACCTTCCAATTCAAAAAATGACAATGACTTTCCAATTCAAAAGATGACAAACTGGCTGCATAAACTGAACATGGGAGAAGTATCTTAGCAGCAGTGTCTTAAGAAAATATAAATTTTGGGATTTTAAGTTGGTAATAAAAGTAAATGGAATCTTAGACTACATTACAAAACACATTGTCTAGGACATAGAGACATGCCCTTTTTACTTTCTACTAATTTAGACACCAGAGCTCTGGTAGTACAGTGGTAAAGCACTCATCTATTAACTGAAAGGTTGGCAGTTTGAATCCACCAGCTGCTCCATAGGAGAAAGATGTGACAGTCTGATTCCATAAAGATTAGAGCCTTGGAAAGCCTATGGGGCAGTTTTTCTCTTTCCCTTGGGTCACTATTAGTCCATATTGACCCAATGACAATCGGTAACTTTAGACACACATGTTGTTGTTGTTGTTGTTATATGCCGTCGAGTCAGCCCTGACTCATAGCGACCCCTCCTTGGGTTTCCGAGGCAGTATCACTACGGAAGTAGGATTGCCCAACCTTCCTTCCGAGGAGTGGCTGGTGGGTTTGAACCGTCAGCCTTCTGGTTAGCAGAGAATGATATTTGAATCTGAATGATAGTTCATTGATAGACTCTCACCTCCCATGTCGAAAATCTGGGTTTGACTCCTGGCTAATGCACCTCCTATTCAGTTAACACCGTATCAGTGGAGGCTTGCATGTTGCTATGATATTGTACAGGTTTCAACAGAGATGAAGATTAAGAGAGACTGGGAAGCACTTGTTTTTCTTCATTATTCTCCTACTCTACCTCTTTTCTCTTATTGCTTCCTCCACACATATTGATTTGTTTTTTTAGTTTTTATTTTCTTTTCTCTTTTTCTGGTGATTGTTCCTGTGTGTTTATGCAGTGTGTTTGTTTCCACTTGCTTTTACTTTTTTGATGGTTTTTTGATTGGTTTTTTTTTTTGCCTGAGTGGGAGACAGCAACTGTGCCCATTGATGCAACCACACCTGGACCTCCTACAGCTTCACTTACTGTGTGAAAGCCACCACTTCCTTCTCCACCAAATGGCCAATGATAAACAACCACTAAGAACAGCCTGACTTACCCTTAACTGCTCTTCACAAACAGTTAACAGAGATCTAGATAGAACAACACCACAATGACTCAGAGAAAACAGACCATCACAATCCACGCAAACAAGCAAGATAAAGCGGTAGAAACAAGGGAGCAGAATACAAACCCAGAACACATCCCTGAGGAAGAAACAGCACTGGAACTCCCTTGATAAGGATTCAAAAAAATTATACGTAGGTATCTCCAAAGGGTTGAGAGACAGATCAAGGAGAATTAAAGAACAAAATTAAGGAAAACACAAAAGAGCCCTAGAAAATTTTCAGAAGAAAATTTAACCAAATGACAAAATAAATGAAAAATTAGGAAAGATACAAAATGTACAGATAGAAATCCAGAAGATTAATACTAAACTTTCAGAAATAGATAACACATTGAAAGGGCAAAGGAGTAGAATTGAATCAATGGAAGACAGCATTAATTAGAGAATTAATGAGATTGAAGACAAATACCTGAATACTACTTTCAAAAGGGGTCAATCAGAAAAAAAGATCAAAACATAATGAAGAAAGTCTAAGGTTCATATGGGATACCATCAAAAGGAATAACCTATGTGTAACTGGAATTCCAGAACAAGAAGAGAAAAATAAAACCACTGAGAAAATTGTCCAAGGTTTGTTAGAAGAGAACTTCCCTGATATGATGAAAGATGAGAATATATCCATTCTGGAAGTCCAACAAACCCCAAACAGGTTAGATCCCCAAAGGAAATCACCAAGACATATCATCATCAAACTCACCAAAAACAAAGACATACAAATAATCCTGGAAGGAGCATGGGAAAAATGAAAAGTAACCTAAAAAAGACAACCAATAAGACTATGCTCTGATTTCTCAGCAAAAACCATGCAGATGAGAAAGCAAAGGGATGGTATATATAAAACCCTGAAAGAAAAAAAAAAAATCAACCAAGAATTATATACCCGGTAAAATTGTCCCTGAAATATGATGGTGAAATTAGAAGATTTCCAGATAAGCAGAAATTAAGGGAATTTCAAAAAACCAGATCAACCTGGCCAGAGATATTAAAGGGAGTCCTTTCAACAGAGAGCTAATAGTAGCAAACAACAACCAACCATTAATACACCTGATGACAACCCAGAAATCAACACAGGTATGGAAGTATCCAAAGTAAAATAAGCTTACAAGATTGTAAACAGGGAACCAGAGACATCAATTGACAAATGAGGACAACTACAACCCAAAAAGAGGGAAAATACTGTGTAGTTACAGATCTTCTGAATGGTGAGGAAGTCAAGAGAGTTGCAAGATAGAATGGACTGTTTTAAACTTGAGGAGAAAATTATAAATCCCAGGGTAACCTCAAAGAAAAATGATAAACCTTCACATCACATTAAAAAAGAGGATAAGCACAAATATTTAGCAAATACTAAAACAATAGCAAAAAAGTAAATAACACAATTCATAAACATAATGAGCTCAGCACAGAAAGTTACATGGAACAAAAAAACCAGGGACACCATGAAAAAACATAACAAAATGACAGAAACCAATTCATACTTGTTGATAATTACAATGAATGTGAATGGATTAAATGTACCACTCAAGAGACACAGAATTGCAGACTGGATAAGAAACATAACCCATCAATATACTGTCTAAAAGAGACACAGCTTAGAGAAAAAGACAAAAAGAGACTAAAAATCAAAGATTGGAAAAAGATATATCAAGCAAATGGCAACCATAAGAGAGCAGACATGGCAAAGTTAATTTCTGATCAAATTGACTTTAAGACAAAAACCACCATACAAGACAAGGAAGAACATTATATAATGATTAAAGGAACAATTGAACATGAAGATATAACCATAATAAATATTTGTGGACCCAATGAAAGAGCCCCAAAATATATAAATCAAACTTTAAAAGAGTTGAGAAGTCAAATAGATGGCTCCACAGTCATAGTGGGAGACTTTACTACACTACTTTCAATGAAAGATACAATTGGAAAGAAACTCAACCAAGACACAGAATAGCTAAAAAATACAATCCACCAACCTGACCTTATAAACATCTACAGAGCACTTCACCCAACAACAGCACAATAGACATTCTTTTCCAGTGCATGTGGAACATTCCCCATGATGGACCAAGCCTTACTAAATTAAAAAAAACATTGAAATACTGCAAAGCATCTTCTTAGATCAGAGTGCTATAAAATTAGAAATCAGCAATAGGAAGATCAACAGAAAAAAAAAGGAAGCACATGGAAACTGAACAACATTCTCCTTAAAAATGACTGGGTAATATAAGAAATAAAAAATGAAATAAAAAAAATTCCTTGAATCAAATGAGAATGAAAATACAACATACCAAAATCTTTGAGACACAGCAAAAGAAGTAATCAGAGACCAATTTATAGCAATAGATGCACACATCAAAAAAGAAGAAAGAGCCAAAATCAACACTTTAAACCAACATCTCCAACTATTAGGAAAAGAACAGCAAGAAAATCCTAGAGTCATCAGAAGAAAGGAAATAATAAGGATTCAAGCAGAAATAAATGAAACAGAAACTAGGAAGACAGTAGAAACAATCAATAAGACTAGAAGTTGTTTTTTGAAAAGATTAATAAAATTGACAAACCATTGGCAAATTTAACAAAGGCAGAGAGGGAGAGAATACAAATAACACAAATAAGATACAAATTGGGTGACATCACAACAGAATTAACTGAAATAAAAAGGCTAATATAGGATACTATGAAGAACTGTATTCCAACAAATTTGAAAATCTGGAGGAAATGGACTTATTTCTAGAAACATATAACTTACCCAAACTAACACAGACTGAGGTAGAAAAGTTTAACAGACCCATAACAAAAGACAAAATTGAACAGGTCATAAAAAAATTACCAACAGAAAAAAGTTCTAGCCCAGACAGTTTCCCTGTAGAATTCTACCAAATATTCAGAGAACTGACACCAGTCCTACTCAAACTATTCCAAAACATTGAAAAGGAGGTAATCCTTCCAAATTCATTTTACGAAGCAAGCATAACCTTGATACCAAAGCCAGGCAAAGACATCACTCAAGAGGAAGACTACAGACCAATATCCCTCCTGAATATGGATGCAAAAATCTTCAACAAAATCCTAGCCAATAGACTCCAACAACATGTAAAAAAAAAATAATAATTCATATGACCAAGTGGGGTTCATATCAGGTATGCAAAGATGGTTCAACATTAGAAAAACAATCAACATCACCCACCACATAAATAAAACAAAGAAAAAGAACCACATGATCTTATCAATTGATGCAGAAAAGGCATTTGATAAAATCCAACACCTATTCCTGATCAAAACTCTCAGCAAAATAGGAATAGAAGGGACATTTCTCAACATAATAAAGGGCATCTATGCAAAACCAACAGCCAACATTACTCTCAATGAGTGGAGACTGAAACCCTTCCCCTTGCAAACAGGAACCAGACAAAGATGCACTCTTTCACCACTCCTATTCAACATTGCCTTGGAAGTCCTAGCCAGAGCAATAAGGCAAGAAAGGGAAATCAAAGGCATTCAGATGGGTAAGGAAGAAGTTAAACTATCCCTATTTGCTGATGATATGATCCTATACCTAGAAAACCCAGGAGACTCAGTCAAATATCTACTGGAAATAATTGAGAGATTTAGCATTGTGGCAGGATACAAGATCAACATCCAAAAATCATTGGGATTCCTCTACACCAACAAAGAGATTGCTGAAAAAGAAATAAGGAAATCAATACCATTCTCAATAGCTACCAAAAAAATAAAATACTTGGGAATAACTCTTACCAGGGACACAGAAAACCTGTACAAAGAAAACTACAAAACACTACTTCAAGAAACCCTAAGAAATGTGCATACATGGAAAAACATACCATGCTCATGGATAAGAAATTGAACATTGTGAAAATGTCAATTCTACCAAAGCAATCTATACATTTTCAATGCAATCCCAATCCAGATCCCATCAACATTCTTTAAGCATATGGAAAAACCAATCACTAACTTCATATGGAAAGGAAAGAGACTTCAGATAAGCAAAGCACTATTGAAGAAGAACAAAGCAGGAGGTCTCACATTCCCAGATCTTAAAACCTGCTCTACAGCCACAGTAGTCAAAACTGTCTGGTATTGGTATAATGACAGAGACATATTCCAATGGAATAGAATTGAGAACCCAGAAATAGATCTATTGACTTATGATTGGCTGATCTTTGACAAAGGGTCGAAATCCATTGAATGGGGAAGAGAAATTTTGTTTAACAAATGGTGCTGGCATACAGGGATACTCATTTGCAGAAAAATGAAACGAGGTCCTTACTACACACTGTACAGAAAAACTAACTCCAGATGGATCAAAGACTTAAATGTGAAACCTAAAACTATAAAGGTCCTCAAGGAAAAGCTAGGGGGCAAATTTAGGGGCCATAATAGATGGCATAAATAGATTAGCAAGCATAACCCCAAATTCACAAACAGCAGAGGATAAAGTAGATAAATGGGTCTTCTAAAAATTAAATTGTTATGTATTTTGAAAGACTTCTCCAAAAGAGTCAAAAGAGAACCTACAGATTGGGAAAAAGTACTCAGCAACAACTGACAGCAATATGTGACAAGGGACTTATATCTAAATTTTATAGAAAAATCCAACACCTCAACCACAAAAAGACAAATAAACCAATTAAAAACTGGGCAGAGGACATGAATAGACACTTCACCAGAGAGAATATTCAGGTGGCCAACAAACATATGAAGAAATTCTCATGATCATTTTTGCCATTAGAGATGGAAATCACAATAAAAATGAGATACCATCCTGCCCTAGCACTAGTAGCAAAGTTCAACAAGACAGAAAATAATAAATACTGGTGTGGATGTAGAGAGATTGGGACTCTCATACAGTGCTGTGAGACTATCAAGTGATAAAACCACTGTGGAAAGCAGTATGGCAATTCCATAAAAAGTTGTAATTAGAAGTACCGTTTGACTCAACCATTCCATTACTAGGTATATATCCTAAAGAAGTGAGAGCAAGGACAAGAACAGATAGATGCACACCCATGTCCATCACAGCACTATTTACAATAGGAAAAAGATGGAAACAACCAAGGTGCCCATCAACAGAAGAATGGATAACCAAACTATGGTACATGCACACAATGGAATACTACATAGCCCTGAAGAATAATGTAGAATCTGCAAAACACTACATAGTTTGGATGAACTTAGAGGACAATATGCTGAGTGTAATAAGTCAATCACAGAAGGACAAATATTGTATTGGTCTGTTATTGTGAAAAGTCGAGGAAAGGTTTATATACAGAAGGAAATTTTCTTTGTTGGTTACCAGGGGTGGGAGGAGAGGGGAGGGAACACTGTTAGATAGGTAGAGAGAAGCTTTGATTTGGGTAGGAGAAGGGCAATGTACCAAATGTGAGTGATGAACATGGTGGCAATGAGGAAGAGGAAGAAATAGAGAGGTGCATGGGAGGTACAGACAGCAAAGATGAACCCTTTTGTACATACAATACTGCCTTGTCAGTGAAGGCAAACATGGATATATGTGTGGATATATGGCTGGACAGGCTGAACTATTAGGTATGTCTATGCAAGCGGGCTCTGGTGGCATAGTTCCTAAGGCATTTGACTGCTAACCAGAAGGCTGGAGGTTCAAACTCACCAGCCACTTCTTGGAAGAAAGGTTGGGCAATCTACTTCCATAATGATACTGCCTCAGAAACCCAAGGAGGGGTCGCTATGAGTCAGATCTGACTCG
>NW_006921788.1:565905-585309 GCF_000298275.1 Orycteropus afer afer
ATAATAGAAGGGCTGTGTATGCACAGGGAGACAGCTCAATGTCAATGTCATGAGACAAAGTGTATGTGAGCTGCTGTATAGAAAGTGAATTTGCTCTGTAAACTTTCACCCAAATCACAATAAAAATTAAAAAAAAAAGCAAAGACTGGGAAGAAATGCCTAGTTACCAACTTCTAAAATTTAGTCAATGATAATTCTATGGATCACAAGGGTCCAATCCACAACCCATCTTGGTGATGACATAGGGCTGGGCAGCGTTTCTTTCCATAGTGCATGGGGTTAATGTTAGTTGAGTGTTGCCATGAATTCAGGGCTAATTGAACACCAGATAACAGTAGCACAACTTTAGAGTATATATTTCAGAGAAACATATTAAAATGAGAGCAACTTAATAATGAGGGACTCAAACCACATCCCATGAGAAATTCTGAGGAAAATAAAAATATTTTACTGGGTGAAGGTGGTGAGACCTGGGTTATAGCTGGCTTTAAATATCTGAAGAGAATTGTATCAGGGTTCTCTTGTGTAAAGCAAAAAATCTGGCTCTGACTGACTCAAGCAGAAGGATATTTGTTGGAATTGTACCTCAAGTTCAAGGTATTGGCAAGAAGGATTGAGACCCAGGCTTAGAATAGGCAGAAACTAATGAAGTTCTCTTGGCTAGGAAGCAGTAACACATTCTTAAGTGGGAAAAGCTTCATCAGGACCTATGCTGAAATGAATGAGCTGTATGTGTTTAAAGCGGTTTCTCAACACTTCACCATTCAGCTCAAGATTCAGAGCCTTGCAAGAAAACATCTGATTAGGTCAGCTTAAGTCACATGCCTGCTGAATGGAGGAGTAAGAAGAAACTGACTTGTTGTACATCAGATTAATGTGCCAGTTCTTCACTCCCTTCCAAGTAACAGAATTATACATCCATAAATTTTGCCATATGACTCTGCACTTCCTTCAAGAAAGTGCAAACAAAACAAGAAAATATGTTTTCTTGCTTCTTGAGTTTGTATTCAACCATGTAACTTGCTTTGATCAGTTGAATCAGACGTAACAGAAAGCTTATCAGTTTTTAGCCTGTGTGTTAAAAGGCTTCAAATATTTCTGTTCTTTTGTGCCTTTACCATTTCCATGAGGGGGAAAAGCAATGTATAGGACAGCCTTTTGTTCAATAGAGATGACAGTCAAACGAAGCCGAGCCACATTGCTGAGTCCAGCCTAGAGGAGCCACCCACCAACCAATTCTGTAGACAAATGGTCAAGCTTAGCTATGCTTAGCAGAGCCAACCTAGCTTATCTGTAAATGTGAGAGGCAAAGAATGCTAATATTGGTATGAAAATAGGATTCTGTGGTTCTTACAACCAATAGCTAACTGATACCTGGCCCTCTGCTTATTTTTATAGTGAGATACAGTGTATTGGTTACTCATTGTTACATAACAGATTATCCCCAAAGTGAAAGGCTTAAAACATTAATAATAATTTATTATCTCACACAGTTTCTCTGGGTTGGGAATCCAGAGATGGACTTTCTAGGAGGATCAGGCTTGGGGTCTTACATGTACTGCAGTCAAATTGTCCACCAGATCTGCAGTTACCTGAAAGCCTGGATGATCCACTTTAAAGATGGCTAACCTGAACAACTCACATGGATGGTATATGGGAGCTGGCTATTGGCAAAGTGCTTTACTTCCTTCCCATGGGTACCTCTCTATAAGGCTGCTTGTATGTTTTTACAACATGGCAACTCATTTTCCCCAAAGCAAAAGATTCAGCATAGAAAGATCAAGGAGGGAGTTGCAATGCCCTTTTTTGAGAGAGTCACTAAGTTTATTCCACTCTGAAGGAGAAGGAAATTCTGGTGGTGTAGTGCCTAAGGCATTTGACTGCTAACCAGAAGGCTGGCAGTTCAAACCCACCAGCCACTCCTCGGAAGGAAGGTTGGGCAATTTACTTCCATAGTAATACTGTCTTGGAAACCCAAGGAGGTGTCACCATGAATCAGATCCAACTCAATGGCAGTTTGGTTTGTTTTTTACTCAGAGGTAGGATTGTCAAAGAATGTGTGAGCATATATTAAAACTGCCATAGGCAGGTGCTAGATTAACTGGCCATTGAGTTGATTCTAACTCCTAGTGACCCCCTTTGGGTTTCCAAGGTGGTAAGTCTTTATGGAAGTAGATTGCCCAGTCTTCCTTCCACAGAGTGGCTGGTGGGTTTGAACCACCAACCTTCTGGTTAGCCATCAAATGCCTTGGGCACTATGCTACCAGAGCTCCTGAGCTGAACAAAGGGAGGGAGAAATAATTCTCAGAAATAAAATAAGAATGCTGTAGTAAGAGAAAGAGGAGGAAGAGAAGTAAATAATAAATAAATAAATAAATGCAAAAGTAAGAATTGTCCGCTAGAAATGTTCTCCAAAGTGAGCTTAGTCTCTTTTGGTATGACCCGAGGGAACAGAGTAGGATCAATATGTGCAAGAACTATAGAAAGACAGAAAACCAAAAAAAAAAACAAAAAACCTCACTTCCATCAAGTCATTTCTGACTCATAGCAACCCCCTTTGGGTTTCAGAGGTGGTCAGTCTTTATGGAAGTAGGTTGCTTGATAAATGTGATGAACTCTGAGATTGAGCGGAAAGAAAAATTGGTAGAGGCCAAATGGGGATACAAAACTAGGTGTAATGCACAAATAAAGATTTTATTTTGATGCTGACTGAGAAGAGGCCCTAGTTTAAGGAGAGAGTTTATAAAACCCACAGTGGTTCAAAACCAGTTATGCAGGTGCTGAAAGGAGGAGAGACAGAAGGATGGAATTCATGCACTCATAAAGGTATTATGTGGAAATCTATGATGGGAACTATACGTGAAGTGGCAAAGCAAGCACCTGGGAAGATAATTGGATTTGCTGATGAGGGGGCTGCAGCTGCGCACTCAACAGACTGGCCATGATGCAAATAAATGCTTGATGGGAACTATTCAGTAAGAGTGTATGAGAGCTGTGATCAACTGGAATAAGAAGTAAAGGATGGTGATTGTCATAATGTTTACCTCCTAGTGGAATTGTATCAGAATGAAACTAGGAAAGTGCTATTCCAATAACATGCCATTGGTGCTCAGGGCTCACTGCTTCCCAGCATGCCCTAGGTGAACATGCCTGAGAACAAAGAGCAGAGAGGTAGGGAGACAGTGTGATAAAGCATGCCATGAGACAAACTGCATGTCTGCGCACTGGCTTCCTCAGGTGGTCTGTACAAAGTCTTGAATAACGTTAACTATGAACTTTTTAGGAAGTCACGTGTTCAGCCAGAGAAGAAAACAAACTGTCGAACCAAACCAAATCTACTTCCATCAAGTCAATTTGGACTCATAGTGGCATTATAGGACAGAGTAGAAGTGCCCTATAGGATTTTGAAGACTAAATTTTTATGGAAGCAGACTGTCTCATCTTTCTCCTGCGGAGTGGCTGGTGGGTTTGAAACACTTAACATTTTGGTTAGCAGCCAAATGCTTTAACCACTGTACCACCAGAGCTCCTAAACAAATTGTAGGACCAGATTAATACTCAACAAAGGACATGATTATCCTATCAAGTTGGTGTTGTTGTTAGGTGCTGTTGAGTTGATTTTAAATTCCCCCATAGGGGTTTTCTGGGTTGTAGGAGCTCTGGTAGCACAGTGGCTAAAGCACTTGACTGCTAACCAGAAGGCTGGCATTTCAAACCCACCAGCCACTCCTCGGAAGGAAGGTTGGGCAATCCTACTTCCGTAGTGATACTGCCTCGGAAACCCAAGGAGGGGTCACTATGAGTCGGGGCCGACTTGACGGCACATAACAACAACAACAACAATCTTTATTTAAGCAGTTAGTCAGGTCTGTCTTTCTCAGAGTTGCTGGGTCTAACCACTAACCCTCTGGCTGGTAAGCAAGCACTTAACCGCTGGACTACCAGAGCTCTTTATTCCATCCAAAGGACATGGCAAATATCTAGTTCTATACTTGTATTCATGCAAATACCACTTTTTGTAGAGCTTGAATGCAGCTTTTGGAAGCCTTATGAAAATGGTGCTCCAAGCAGCCACTACAAATCAATCAGAGTTGTAGTGCAAGGTGAGCCCTATTTATCATCCCTGGGATTAGCCTCCCTGACAGCTAAGAATTCATGGCCAGTAGAAAGTTGAAGAAAACAGTTCTTAACCAGGGACACACATAGTGAAGTTTGTTGCTTCTCAGTGACATACATTGCTCCCTGTGACAGAGAGATCCCTGCTGTTCATTCTTAATTCCATATGCGCAAGCCTATATGTATGCTTGTAAGTGAAGGACACTATTTCAGAGGAAGGAAGAGGTTTGAGGAAGACCTGTTCTAGATCAGGCACTACTGACATTTTGGGCTGATCATTCTTTGTTGTCGGGGTTGTCCTGTGCGCTGTAAGATGTTTAGCAGCATCTCTAGCCTCCAACCATTGGATGCCAGCAGTGCCATTCTACACCCCACCCCCCAGGTTGTAGCAATCAAAAATATTCCCAGACATTGTCTAATGTCCTTCAGGGGAGCAGACTCCCCAAGTTGAGAACCACTGTTCTAAAATATACAATTCAGAGGACAGAAATGCAGCATGAATCCCACTTCCCATCTCAAAAACTAGTTGTTATGTTACAAACCAGGCTCCATGATGATAAGAACCATGAATGATTTTTGAAACTATTCTTTTAGCATTTTGTCTATATTAACCCTCCCTTGTGTCAAAATCAAGGAGCGCTGATGGTGTAGTAGTTAAGTGCTCAGCTGCTAATTGAAAGATCTGTTCCAACCTACCAGCCACTTTGTGAGAGACAGATGAGGCAGTCTGCTTCCATAAAGATGTACAGTTTTACCCTGTCCTGTAGAGTCACTATGAATGAGGATTTACTTGACAGCAGTGTGTTTGGTTTTTGTTTTTGTATCAGAACCTTAACAGAAAAAGGGGCTAGCTTGTTTGTGACTGTGGGAATAGCTGGGGAGAATTCTTCTATCCTGATAATCCAGGACAGAGGGAAGTACGTGGGGGTGTGGCTTGTGCCATCCACAGAAAGAGGGAGACACAGGGTAAGCACAAGGTTTAGATCAGCCTCACCATTTAGCCTTTCATTTAGCTGTCTCCTCTGCCTGGATTTCTCTTCCCTCACATCTGTAGATGCCTCGTTCCTTTTTATCAAACAGAGCTCAGTTCAGATGTCATTTTTCAGAATCCACCCAAGCTAAGGTGGTTCATTCTTTCAATAATTTCTATCACATGTAGTATTTTCATCGTGACACTGAATCTCTGAGTTTGTTTTCTTAGTTTAATTACATGCTTATTGTGTGTCTCCAGACACTTAACATAATATGAGCCCAACTTGAGCAGTGATCTTATCTTTTTCATTCACTGTTGTATCCCCTGTGCCTTGCACAGAGCGTGAAGTCAAGAACTATTTGTTGCCCAGAAGAATAAAGCATTGTGCCCTTGACCCAATCATTATAAGAATGATGTATCATAGAAATGTGGGGAATACAAGGTGCTGTGGGGGCACATAACGTGGAGATCTAAATGGGCCTGGAAAGTGAAGAAAGGCTTTCTAGAGAACATGGCCTCAATAGGAGACCAGAAGATTCTGGCCAAGAGAAGATATATCAGTAAACATTTATTATTGAGCATTTAATACAAGCAAGGTACTATTATGAGTTTATCACAAGGTTTAACAACCTGCAATAGACTGATGATACAACCTTGCTTGCTGAAAGCGAAGATGACTTGAAACACTTAAAAATGAAGGTCAAAGATTACAGTCTTCAGTGTGGATTACACCTCAATATATGAAAAAAAAAAAAAAAAAGAATCCTCACAACTGGATCAATAAGCAACATCCCAATAAATGGAGAAAAGAGTGAAGTTGTCAGGGATTTCATTTTACTTGCATCCGCATTCAATATCCATGCAAGCAGCAGTCAAGAAATCAGATGTATTGCATTGGACAGATGTGCTGCAAAAGACCTCTTTGAAATGTTAAGAGCAAAAAAGGGTATGCCTGACCAAAGCCATGGTATATTCCATAGCTTCATATGCATGTGAAAGCTGGACAATTAATAAGGGAGACCAAAGCAGAATTGATACATTTGAATTATGGTGTTTGCAAAGAACATTGAATATAGCATGGACTGCCAGAAGAATGAACAAATCTGTCTTGGAAGAAGTACAGCTGGAATGCTCCTTAGAATTGAGAATGACGAGACCTCATTTCATGTACTGTGGTCATGTTGTCAAAAGGGACCAGTCCCTGGAGAAGGATATCATGCTTGGTAAAGTAGAGTGTCAGAGAAAAAGTGGAAGACCCTCTAGGAAATGTATTGATGCAATGGCTGCAACAATGGGCTCAAGCATAGCACGGATTTTGAGGATGGCACAGGACCAGGCAGTGTTTCATTCTGTTGCACATAGAGTCACTGTGAGTCAGAGCTGACTTGATTGCACCTAACAAAAACAACAATAACAATTTTGAGTGACTCTGTGTATTCAATTGCTGCCAAGTTGATTCTGACTC
Source organism: Orycteropus afer afer (assembly GCF_000298275.1). NCBI lineage: Eukaryota > Metazoa > Chordata > Mammalia > Tubulidentata > Orycteropodidae > Orycteropus > Orycteropus afer. The sequence continues at coordinate 572,460 of NW_006921788.1, forward strand.
ATGATGTCCCTATGTGTGTCACACTAGGAATGTGCTCCAGATGGTTTTCAGTGGCTGATTTTTCAGAAGTAGATTGTCAGGCCTTTCTGATGCATCTCTGGATGGACTTAAGCCTCCATCCTTTCAGTTAGCACCTGAGCACAGTAGCTGTTTGCAACACTTTGGGTCTCTCTCTCTCTCCTTCTACACACACACACACACACACACACACCCCTATCTCTGTGTCTGTATTGAGAGGTCAGTACATTTAATCTTTGCAATAACTCAGTCAGTAAGGTAGGTTCATTTGATACCATGCTCGTGTATCAAATGAGCACACAGAGACACCCAGACGCTAAGCTAACTTGGCTCAAGGTCACACTGCTAGTAACATGGAGAGCTGACACAGGAAATTGGATGTTTTAGTGTCAGAGCCTACATCCCAACCATCTCACTAATGGAGGAAGACAGAGGAGTGCCATGTTTAAAGGTCCAGAGGGGAGAAAGAAAATGATGTTGAGAAGCTGGAAGGAGTCCAGGATGTAATATGCAGAAAGAACAAAGAAGAATGTGGCAAGGATGAAGTCATCAGATAGAAAGCAGTCAGATGAAGGAACACTTCATATAAAGACTCTGCCTTGGCAAACTTTGGGAATCATCCTTGATTGACTTTACCTCCTACCTGGAAAATGAACATCAGCTATCCTGTTTGTTTTCAGATGGGTTTAATTTCTTATTCCAGGTCCAGTTTGTTAGTAATATTTAGAAAGGTGTTCATGCAGCTGTTCTACCTCCAGCCATCATTTACAAGGAGAACAAAAAACTGAGCCCAGGTGTTTAGCATCCTGGTTTGTTTTATTTTTTGAAGAGAAGGCAACAGAGCATTAGTTTTTATCCTGGAATAGATGGTTTGTCCAGCTGTAAATGCTGTAGAAAGGAAGCTGAATGTTAATTAGATGTCAACAGTAATTATGGTGATTATGTTTTTTGAATAGCTATTGGGAATAGCTGGATCCACATGTAGACTGTGATGTGAATGATATTTTAATAGTTTTTAAAAGAAAAAGAGAGCAGCCTGTTACTAAGGAAATTACAGTGAATAGAATGATAGTAAAATAGATTTCTTAACAAAGAACTATAACAATGATAATAGTCCCACATGAAATGTGTGGTATATATTAAGGAAAATCATGAAAAAAGTTTTTGAGATAGGATCCCTTATTTAAAAAATATATATGTATGTATGTGTGTGTATATATATATATATATATATATATATATATATATATAAAGTCTTTGGCTCAGGGTTTCACTGGAGTGAAAATAGGCTATATGTGGTAGTTAAGTTTGTGTGTCAACTTTGGCTGGGCATAGTTGAGTGGCTGGGCAACTGGATGTAGTATTCCCCATAATGAGACTGGTAATCAATTCCATGATGGACTCTACTGTGAGCAGATGAGTAGCTGCCTTAGGGATGTGGTCTGCTTCCTGTATATAAGGAGAAGCCTTCGGGAATGGTCTCTAGCTTATGGCAGGCTTGGACCCTGCATGTAGCTGTGTCTTTGTTCAGCAGGCTGCCATGCTCTGCCAACCTTGGGACTTACAATGGATTTGAATTAATGGCCTGCTTTGTGGTTTGGTAACATTGGGACTATGCCATTTTATTTGTTGACCTTGGGCTTGTTAGCCTCAGTAGCCAGTAGCTGCCTGAGTGAAGAGATGCCTGCAGCTTCAGTGGGCTGTGAGCAAGAGGTAGAGCTGAAGCCCAAGGTTGAGGGGCTTTCACCCAGCCTGGCACTTTGAACTTGGACTTAAAGCCTCCAAACTGTGAGTGAATAAACTCCTGTTTGTTCCAGCCATCCCATTGGCAGTATATTCTTATCAGAGTGGTACTAGGTAACCAAAATACTATATTTCTGATTTTCCCTAAAACTGTGTCAGACCACATCATTTTTTATAAAAAATTATATTAAGAATATTTTAATTACATGCTTTTTATCTATCCCAATGGTGTCAGTATTGAAATAACCTGTACAATCAGCTACTTCATAAGATAATTTTATTGTTAATTTATTTTAAGATAAAAATCACAATTTATAATATTTTAAGGTATCATAATTTTTATATTGAAACAAATCATTATTAAACAATTGCCACTTCATTCTTTTAAATAGGGCATTTGCTTCATGTATTTAACATACTCAATATAAATCTTTCAGGTAAGGCAGGATTAATATGTCCTCTCAAGCCATAATTTAAAACTCTGCAGAAGTGAGAGGCATTACACTAGCTCCATACAATCACAAATTACAAGTCAGTGGGGGAAGTGAATATACAATCATTTATTTAATCATTTATTCATCATTATGTCAGATATGCAAGCTGAGTGAGTGTAATAATCCACACCATCTTTTGGTGGCATTCCTAAGGAAAGGACATGTTTCTGATGGAAATTAATGGCTCCCTACCTCAGCTGCCCACCATATGCCTGTCATTTTGTCATACTGTGGGACCTTGTGTGTTGCTGTGATGCTAAAAGTGATGCCACCAGTATTTCAAATACCAGCAGGGTCAGTCACGGTGAGCAGGTTTCAGCAGAGCTTCTGGACAAAGACTATGAAGAAAGGGCTGTAATCTACTTCTGAAAATTAGCCAATGAAAACACTACAAATCACAGCAGAACATTGTTTGACTCGCTGGCTCTGGACACATTATCAGGAGGGATCAATTGACAGAAGAAGACACCACGTTTGGTGAAGTAGGGGACCGATGAGGGTGAGAGAGACCCTGGGTAAGATAGATTGGAATAATAGCGACAGCTATTGTGGACTCAAACAAGTTGGTAATTATGAGGATAATGTAGAACTGTGTGAAGTTTCATTTTATTGTACATAAAGTCAACATCAGTCACAGCTTGACAGCAGCTAACAGGCTGCGTACTTTACCCAAGGGCATCTCTGGATCTTCCCTCTCACCCAGTTGAGAAACATGGCTGCAGGATGACAAGATAGGATCAGACCCTATCTATAATCATCTAATGGGGGCAGAGGAGGGGTCTTGAGAATTCAGTGGGCCTTAGTAAACAGTGTGATAAATGGTCTAATATGTGGAAATACATGATAATATACAATCACATGAAAAGAATGTGACTCAGGTTAGAGATGCCTTCTGAGAAGAAATGTTCTATAAACTGATAGGAAGGGTAGCACCAAATGCATAGGCAAGGCAACAGCACACAGTGGTTCCAAAGGCAAAAGAGAACAGGGCTCATTTGAGGAAGGAAAATACTCCTGTATGGCTAGATCATAAGGGATGGAGGGGGCTGTGTAGATTTTAGGCTGTTGACATGTCCACATTGTGCAGGACCTGTGGACCATGCTAAATACAGGACTTTATTATAACAGTAGGATTCCTGGGGTGGCACAAATGGTGAAGCACCTAACTACCAACCAAAAGGTAGGTGGTTTGAATCCACCCAGAGGAGCCTTGGAAGACAAACTAGAAGATCTGGTTCTGAAAAGTCTTAACCTTGAAAACCCCATGAAACATTTCTACTCTGCACACATGAGGTGACTGTGAGTCAAACTGACTTGACTTTTTTTATTTGTTTTATCAAAAGAGCAATGGGAACTAGGACTGGTGGACTGTGATAAAGGGTATTGAACAAGATAGTGAAATGATCAGATTAACCCTTGAGGAATAGCCTTCAGGCTGTCAAGGGAAGAGTGGTTTGGAGGGAAGAAGACTGACAGCAGCATGAGAAGTAAGGAAGTTACTGGGAGATTTTGGGTACGAGATGGTGGTGGCTTGTTCTAGGAACTAGAAAAGAATAAATGGATCTGAAAAGAGCATTTGTAATTGAATCTACAGAACTTTGTATACTGTACATTGAATTCAGTCTTATTAGGGAACATTTCAATGTGCTGGTTTCAATAACAGTAACAAAATAATAATTGCAATCAAGATAATATTATTTACTGGATGTTTATGATAAACACTCAGCAGTCGATTTAATCTACACGAAAACACTATGAATTAGATATATTCATTCTATCCTTCTCACCTTATAGAGGAAAACTTGGGATCAGAAATGTTGAATGTCTTGCACAAGATGACATTTCTATTAGGTGGCAGAATGGATATTTGGATACAGGCAGTCCAATCACAGAGCCCAAGTTCTTCTCAGAAATGGATGTTAGAAAACAGTAACTGTATTAGTATAGTATTTGAGTCTTGAAGTATATGGGTTAAAATTGTAGCTTTTTTACCTTATGTACTTTTCAGGACCTTGTATTTTCAGTGACATTTGTTCTTTTTGAACATATAGGTTGGTGGCAAGAAAGAGAAAAAGTAAGAAATCAAATTAATAGCTCAGACATGGACTTTGTATCCATACCAGGTACTTCTCTATACCAGGTCCTGTCTATGTGTTCTATTTTGAACTCTGTCTGTGCTAGGAGAAGGGGGTCTATTACTTTTAATATTTGCAGCAACTGTAGAAGATAAGTTGTGTGATTCCATTTTATAAATATAGACCCTGAGATTCAGAGAGGTTCAGCTTTATGTCTAAGGTCATTCAGTTAGGACAGGCTAGAGCCCAGTCCAACTCTAATTCTCTTTCCAGAACACATTGCTGCTTCTCAAAGAGACAAGTAAGACAGCGATGCAAGAGGCAGTTAGACCCCTGGTCAGGAAAAAAAAAAAAAAAAAACTGGAATACAAAAATCGAGAAGGAAGAAAGCAATATTTACTGAGTGCAGAGTTTAGAGCAGGGAAATCTCACAAACAGGTCTCAGAATAACAGAAGGAGTCTCTTGTCTTCACAGTGTCACCAAGTTCCTTGATAGCACAAATGCATTCCATTAGCATTAGTGCCCCATACTGAACTCCATGACAATTAGAGGTAAGGACCAGAATATAAGTTCCAGTCTAGAAATTTTTACTGCTGGTAGAAGAGATTTGGTGCTCTTTAAATTGTCACAGATTCATCCATGTTGAATAATCAAGACTCCAAGGAATGTTAACTTGCCACTGAAGTTTTTGTAATATGATGCCTTGGACTCATAGTCCACTTGCCCTAGTCTCAGAATATTATGATTGGAGAATTAGAAATATCTTACAGATAACAAAACATATGCAGTTTGTATGCTGTATTTACTTACATGGAATCACACATATACTCAGTGGTAAAGCTTGCTTTATGAAGGCAGACAGCCACATCTTTCTCTCATGTAGTAGCTGCTGGGTTCAAACCACCAACCGTTAAGTTAGCTGCCTAGTGCTTTAACCACAGCACTATCAGGGCTCTTTGTGATTAACACAGTGCCTGATTGACAGCAAACTCTCAAAAAATGTTTGAATGAATGAATGAAGTTCCAAGAGTTACGAGCAATTTATTACTGTAGAACAAGGGGATAGTATAGCCTAGTTTGATCATTAGCTCTCCCATGTCAATTTTCTTATCTATAAAGTGGAAATTGTATTGTTCTCTGATATTCCATTTAAAGCGCTTAATGGGAACTTCCAGCAATATGGCAGAATAGGCAGGCAAGCTACACAGACCTTTTGCAACAAAGAAATGAGAAACTAACTGAAACCAATACAGAAGACAATCCTGGAAACCTGAAGGGTTTGAAGGGAAGCTTTGAAGGGAGAGATAAAGAAGGGGATTAAATACCAACTAGTAGAAGAACCTCGACAGCACATAACAACTGCAACAAAATAGAGGAACCTGAATGAAAACAATAAATAAGGAGACAAATGGAGATGTAGACTGCTGGAGGTTCTGAGGGCACAGTGATTTTGAAAATTTGCAAGCAGCAAGTAGCGTCTTGATCTGGCAGCAACTAAGAATTGGTTCTGCTCACCAAGGACTACATGGGCAAGGACTACACTGGTACTTTACAACTAGAAAGGAAAACAGCTAAGGAGACAAAAAGAGCTATGGAATGCTGGCTGTCTTGAGGGCACAACCATCTTGAATATATGCAAGTGGGGCAAGTAGTATTCTGACCTAGGCACCCGCCTAAGAATAGGCTCCACTTGCTGAGGACAGTATGGGCAACTGCACTGAAGGCTGCTGATTAGAAAGATTTGGTATTCCTCTTGTTAGTCTTATACCCTGCACCCTCTTGGAGAACAGAGGTGTGGCCATCCTCTGCCTCCACCCACCTTCTTGACCAGCAGGAATTCCATCCCCGTCTGTGCCCTAACAGAGCCTGGGTGCTCTGGCTCACCCCTCACAGTTTTGTTTTTGTTGGTTTCTAAATTATTTTATTTTTCTTCCCTTCTTCCTATTTATTTGTTTATTTTTCTCTTACCCTTCCCTGGTTCTGTTTTCTTTTCTCCCCCAACCATTCACTTATCCTAGTTCCCTTCTTGTTTTCTTTTCTTCTTTTTGTTCTTCTCATCCCTTGTTTTTCCTTTTGCAGTTTTCCCATTTTTTTCTTTACTATTCTTTTACTCTTGCTCTTTTTTCTCATGTCCCCCAGATATTGTGGGTTTTCCCCCCTTTTCCCCATTATCTTTCCTTTCTCTCTTTAAAATATATTTTAAAAACATTTTCTTCTCATTATTGCCTCTCTTTTTTTTTTTTGCAATTATTCTTATATGGGGTTTTTGTTTTTGGTATTTTATGTTTTTTTTTTTTTTTTTTTTTTTTATGTTCTGTCTGAGTGGGTGACAGGAACCAACCAACCATACCTGCACCTCCTGCAGCCCCACCCACTGAGTGAGGGCCACCACTTGCTCTTGTACCAATTGAACAATGATAGATGGAAGCCAGTACCAGGTCATCTCACCCTCAACTGCTCTTCACAAACAGCTAAGAGAGATCTGTGCACACACTCTCATTCTCTCTCACACCCACCAGGAGACGGTGGTGAATGTCTAAGTACTAACAACTAGTGAAGAAAGGAGCACAGTACCCTGTTCACACAGATAAATCAAAACAAATTAAAGAAAACAAAAAGAGTTGGGTGAATCACACCAACATACAACCACAAATTAAATACATCAATATCACAATATCTCAGAGACAACTGGCCATCCCAGTCCACACAAAGAAGCAACATAAAGTAGTACAAACGACCAGGATACAGACCCAGAAAACATCCCTGAGAAAGAACCAGCATTGGAACTCCTTGATAAGGAATTCTAAAGAATTATATTTAGGTACCTTCAACGAATTGAGAGACAGATTAAGAAAACACTTACAAGATCAAGAAAACCCTGACAAAATCAAGGAAAACAATGACAAGATCAAGGAAAATACAGAAAAACTCTAGAACCATTTAGGTAAACAATACAAGTTGAAAAATGAACAACAACAACAACAACAACAAAAAAAAATAGAAATGATACAGAAACAACAAATAGAAGTCCAGAAGATTAATACTAAAATTTCAGAAATAGGTAACACATTGAACAGACAAAGGAGTTGAATTGCATCAATGGAAAACAGAAGTAATGAGATTAAAGACAAATAACTCAATACTACTTTAGTAAGGGATTGTTCTGGTTACCTAGTACTGCTCTAACAAGAATATACCGCAAATGGGATGGCTTTAACAAACAGGAGTTTATTCTCTTATGGTTTGGAGGCTTTAAGTCTGAGTTCAAAGTGACAGGCTTTAGGGGCTGGGTGAAAGCCCCTCACATCAGGCTTCAGCTCTGCCTCCTGCCCCCGGCCCACTGGAGCTAGAGGATTTTATTCACTCAGATGGCTGCTCACTGCTGAGACTGACAAGCCCAAGGTTGACAAGTAAAAAGGCACAGTCCTGATGTTACCAAACCACATGGCAGGCCATTAATTCAAGTCCATTCAAAGTCCCAAGGTCGGCAGAGCATGGCAGGCTGCTGAACAATCACATAGCTACATTCAGGGTTCAAGTGTGCCATAAGCTAGAGACCATTCCCCAAGGCTTCTCCTTATATACAGGAAACAGACACATCCCTAAGGCAGCTACTCAGCTGTTCACAGTAGATTCCACCATGGAATTAATTACTAGTCTCATCATGGGGAATACTACATCCAGCTGTCCAGCCACTCAATTATGCCCAGCCAAGTTGACACACAAATGTAACTACCACAGGGATCAATCAGAAAAAAAGATAAAATGAAGAAACATAAGATTCATGTGGGATACCATCAAGAGGAATAACCTATGTGTAATTGAAATTCCAGAACAGAAAGCGACAAACCACAGAAAAAATTATCAAAGATTTGCTGGAGGAGAATTTCCCTAATACCATAAATGATGAGAAAATATCCATCTAAGAAGTTTAATGAATCCCAAACAGGATAGACTCCAAAAGAAAATCACCAAGACGTTTCATCATCTGACTCACCAAAACCAAAGAAGGAATCCTGAAAGCAGCATAATAAAAATGAAAAGTTATCTACGAAGGGCAACCAGTATGACTAAGCTCAGATTGGTTGGCAGAAATCATGCAAGTGAGAAGACAATGGGATGATATATATATATAAAACCCTGAAAGAAAACAATTGCCTCTCAGAATTTTATGCCCAGCAAAATTGTCCCTCAAATATTATGGTGAAATTAGGACATTTCCAGGTAAACAGAAATTAAGGGAATTTGTTAAAATCAGACCAACCTTAAAATAGGTGCTAAAGGGAGTTCTTCAGACAGAGAACCAACAACAGCAGACAACAACCGATGCTTAATACACATGACAACATAATCCAGAAACCAGAACAGTTATAGAAGTATCCAAAGTAAAATAAATTTACAAGATTGTAAACAAGGAACCAGAGACATCAATTGGTAAATGAGGACAACTACAAACCAAAAAAGAGGGAATAAATAGTGTGGATATAGAACTTCCAAATGGTGAGAAAGTCAGGACAATTATGAGATAGAACAGAGTGTTCTAAATGTAGGAAGAAAACTATAAATCACAGGGTAACCACAGAGAAAAATGATAAACCTTCACATCAGAATAAAAAAAAGGAGAGGCAAAAATATTTAGAAAATACAAAAACAATAGCAATAAAGGAAATGATAACAAAATATATAACCAAAATAAGCTCACACAGAAAATTATATGGAACAAAGAAATCAGAAACCACACACACACACAAACTTAACAAAAAGACAATAAATTCATACTTGTCTCTAATTACACCCTATGTAAATGCATTAAATGCACCACTCAAGAGACAGAGAGGTGCAGACTGGATAAGAAAACGTGACCCAGCAATATGCTGTCTATAAGAGACTCACCTTAAACACAAAGGCAAAAATAGACTAAAAATCAAAGGTTGAGAAAAGATATTCAAGCAAATGACAAAAAGGAACAAGAATGGTAATATTAATTTCTGATAAAATAGACTTTAAAACAAAAAACCGCCATAGGAGACAAGGAAGGACATGATTTAATGAGTAAAGGATAAATTGAATAAGAGGGCATAACCAATAACAAATATTTATACACCAAAGGAAAGAGCCCCCAAATACATAAATCAGACTTTAATAGAATTGAAAAGAAAAACAGATGACTCCACAGTCATTAGTAGGAGACTTTAATATACCCCTTTCAATGAAATTTAGAACAACTGGAAAGAAACTCAACAAAGATGCAGAACTAAAAATACAACGAGCCAACTTGACCTTATAGACATCTACAGATCACTTCACCCAACAATCACATAATATATATGCTCTTCCAGTGTACATGGAACATTCTCCAGGATAGACCATATGTTAAGCCACAAAGAAATCATCAAGAAATTTAAAAATATTGAAATATTGTAAAGCATCTTCTCAGATCACAATGCTATAAAATTAGAAATCAACCCTAGGAAGACCAACAGAAAAAGAGTAAACACATGGAAACTGAATCACACCCTCTTTAAAAACAACTGGGTAATAGAAGAAAAAAAAAAGTGAAATTAAAAAATTCCTTGAATCAAACAAGAATGAAAACCACACATGCCATTATCTTTGGGACACAGCAAAAGCAATAATCAGAGGACAGTTTATGGCAATAGATGCACAGATAATTAAAAAAAAAAAAAAATAGAGCCAAGATCAAGACCTTAACCTAACAACCTAACATCTCCAATGGCTAGAAAAAGAGCAGCCAAAAATAATAATAAAAGCCTGCAGTCACTGGAAGAAAAGAAAGTTTCAAGCAGAAATAAATGAAATAGAAAACAGAAAGACAATAGAAAAAATTCAGTGACACCAGAAGTTAGTTCTTTGAAAAAATTAATAAAATCAGCAAACCAATGGCAAACTTAACAAAGAAGGAGAAGACACAAATAACATGAATAAGAAATGAAATGGACGAAATCACAAGAGAATCAACAGAAATAAAAATATTATCAGGATACTATGAAGAACTGTACACCAACAAATTTGAAAATCTAGAAGACATGGACAGATTTCTCCAACCTGCTACTTACGTGAAGTAACACAGGCTGAGGTAGAAAATTTGAACAGACCCATAACAAAAGTAGAAATTGAACAGGTCATTAAAAAAAAAAAAAAAAATTATCAACCAGAAAAAGTCCTGGCCCAGATGGTTTCACTGGAGAATTCTACTGAACATTCAGAGAAGAATTGACACCAAACCTACTCAAAACTATTCCAGAACATAGAAAAGGATGGAATCCTCCCAAATTCATTTTATGAATCAAACATAACCCTGATACCAAAACCAGGCCAAAACACCACTAGAAAGGAAAACTACAGACTAATATCCCTCATGAATATAGATGCAAAAATCTTCAACAAAATCCTAGCCAATAGACTCCAAGAACATATAAAAAAAATTCATTAAGACCAATAGGGGTTCATATCAGGTACGCAAGGATGGTTCAACATTAGAAAAACAATCAACATCATCCACCACGTAAATAAAACAAAAGAACCACACGATCCTATCTATCAATGCAGAAAACACATTTGATAAAATCTAACACCCATTCTTGATCAAACTCTCAGCAAAATAGGAATAGAAGGGACATTCCTCAACATAATAAAGGGCATATGTGCAAAACAAACAGCCAACATTAATCTCGATGGATTGAGACTGAAACCATTCCCCTTGAGAAGAACCAGGCAAGAATGCCATCTATCTCCATTTCTATTCAACATTGTATTGGAAGTCCTATCCAGGGCAATAAGGCAAGAATGGGAAACCAAATGCATCCAAATTGGTAAGGAAGAAATAGAACTATTCCTGTTTACTGATGTTATGATCCTATACATAGAAAACCTGAGACTCAGCAAGAAAACTATTGGAACTAATTGAAAAATTTAGCATAGTGGCAGGATATGAGATCAACATATAAAAATTAGTTGGATTCCTCTACACCAGCAAAGAGGTCTCTGAAAAGGAAATAAAGAAATCAATACCATTTATAATAGCTGCCAAAAAGATGAGATACTTGGGAATAAATCTTACCAGGAACATGAAAGATCTATACAAAGAAAACTACAAAAGACTACTTCAAGAAACTATAAAAGATCTATATAAATAGAAGAACATATCATGCTCATGGATAGGAAGATCGAACATTGTGAAAATGTCAATACTACCTAAAGTAATCTATACATTCAATGCAGTCCCAATCCAGATCCCATCAACATTCTTAAAGACATACAAAAACCAATCACTGATTTTATGTGGCTAGGAGTAAGACCTCAGATAAGCAAAGTACTACTGAAGAAGAAGAACAATGTAGGAGGTCTCACACTCCTAGATCTCAGAACAGCCACAGTGATCAAAAAAGCTTGGTACTGGTACGACGACAGAGACAGAGACAAGTGGAAAAGAATTGAGAACCCAGAAATAGATCCATCGACCTATGGTCAGCTGATCTTTAACAAAGGGCCAAAATCCATTACATGGGGAAGAGATAGTCTCTTTAACAAGTGGTCCTGGCAAAAATGGATATCCAGTTGCTGAAAAATGAAACAAGATCTATATCTCACACCATACAGAACAACTGATGCTAGATGGATCAAAGACTTAAATGTGAAACCTAAAACTATAAAGTTTATCAAAGCAAAATCAGGGCAAACTTAGGGGCCTGAATTTATTACATAAATAGACTATCAAATGTAACCCAAAATGCACAAACAGCAGAAGATAAACTAGATGATTGGGACCTTCTGAAAATTAAATTCTTATGTGCATCAAAAGACTTCTCCGAAAGAGTAAAAAGGGAACCTACAGATTGGGAAGAAATATTTGGCAGTGACATATTGGGCAAAGGATTATGTCTAAAATTTATAGAAAACTTTAACACCTCAACATTAAAAAGATAAAAAATCCGATTAAAAATAGGCAGAAGATATGAACAGACACTTTACCAAAGAAGATATTCTGGCAGGCAACAAACACATGAAGAATTGTGATCATTAGCCATTAGAGAGATGCAAGTCAAAACAATAATGAGATACCGTCTCACCTCAGCACTAATAGCGAAGTTCAACAAGACCGAATGTAATAAATGCTGATGAGGATGTGGAGATATTGGAACTCTCATCAGTATGGCAATTCTTTAAAAAGTTGTAAATAGAAATACCATTCGATCCAGCAATCCCATTAGTGTGTGTGTGTGTGTGTGTATATATATATATATATTAGTATATACCCTAAAGAAGTGAAAGAGCCAGGACATGAATAGATGCATGTACACGCATGTTCATCCCAGCACTATTCACAACAGCAAAGAGATAGAAACAACCTAAGTGCCCATCAGCAGAGAAATAGATAACTAAACTGTGGTACATACACACAATGGAATACTATGCAACATTAAAGAATAATGTAGAATATGCAAAACACCACATAACATGAATGAACGTGGAACATGTTATGTTGAGTGAAATAAATC
>NW_006921788.1:585549-610915 GCF_000298275.1 Orycteropus afer afer
TTTTGTTTGTGGAGCATTGAGTTTATGCTAATGGTAGTAGAATAGTTTGCAAGAGGAGAGCAATAATGGTGGCACAACATGAAAAATGTTGGTGAATGTCTTGTGTATATTTTCATCACTATAAAAGTAAAAATAAAGTTCTTAATAGGACCTGACACATAGTAAATTCTACTTATTTATCAGCATTAATAATCTGCAAGTGAAATGCCTTACTCTGTATTCTTATATCATTTCCCAAAGATATCTTTCCCCAAGAAAATAAAAAAACACCATGAAAAATCATTCCTTTGAGAGGTGGATCTAGAGGTGCATTTTGTGTCAGGGGCAAGACAAATGGTAGAGTGAGTGAGACTGTTACCCAGAGAAGGCATCTCCATTGTTCCACCTAATATTGATGCTAGGGCTTTCCCTTCAACACTGCCATGATTATTGGTGTTTGTCCTCCAGAAGGTTTGAGCACTTGGGTTCGTTTGAAGGGTGTGTGTGTGTCCACTTGGTTTGGAGCTCAACAAAGATAACTGGACATACTAAGGGTATCTTTCCATTGAATGACTGAGAGGTGTCTTTGGAAACCAGCTAACATGGCACCTCAGTAAGGAGATATATACTTACCCAAATGGTGGTATAAACCTGCAGGCTTTAACTTGGTTTCTTCTTGCATGCCTGCTGAGAGTCTTCACAGTTTCTGTATTGACTTTGCCCCTCCACTCCTTGCCATGTGATCTCTCCTCTTTGACCCCTCTAACCTCTCCTACTAATTTTACTATCCTCCTCTCTTCCTCTCTTACCTACCCCACCCAGCCAGGTGACCTTTGCCTTATTTCCTTACAGATCCATCAATCTGCAGGTTTCTTCCTTCTCTTTCCATCTAGGGTCATAGCACACATTCCATGTCCTTCATTTATTCCTCAGGGCCTTCCATTTTGATTCCCAAAAGCCCTTTATTCTTTCAACAAAATTTCATGTGTATCAAAAGTTATGGCTTTCATAGCTCATGTTTCTCATGCAGGCTTCAGTAACATATTTTGGACAGCAGAGAAACTAACCATCAATTTTTGTTGTTATTCTCTTTACATCCCTGCTATAACAACCCCAGTTTCTTGAGGCAATGTAAATGCCTCTGACTGACAGGAGGAAAGGCCATAACTAGGATGTGAAGAAAAGAAATTAGAAATTAAAGATTAATTCTCTAAGCCCCACTTTCAGCTAGTTTGCTCATATCTTTGGCTCATTGCGAATGCTAACCAATCATCAGTGCTTTACTGTCTTGCTTCTGTGAAGACGTGAAGTGAGGGCACTGAAATTCATGCTTTCTTTATATTATAATGCTTCTTATGAATTTTCCAAAGCTTAAGTATTATTCCTTAGATACTTGTTGGGTGTTTACTACATGTCTCATTTAGTCGTCACAACAACCCTATAAGGTAGGTGTGCTGTTTTTTTCTTACTTTACAGATAAGAAAACAGATTCAGAGAAAACAAAAAATTAAAGCCATCATTAATGCCATTGAGTATGTATCCGCAGCTCTCCTTTTGAACACTTCTTTACCCCTTCGGAGTTAGTTGTGACTAAGTAACTTGTTTTGGCCAATAAAATGTAAGTAGAAGTGACACATGTGGGAGCCTCTGAGTGGAAGCTCTAAGAGCCAGTGCACAATGCACTCGGTTTAGCTCTGCCTTAATGGAGTCCCAGAAAATGGAACCTCCATTATCTCCATTAGCTTGCATCCTAGAATGATGGTGACATGAAGCAGACTCCATCTTCCTTTAGTAGACAAGTCAAAACATGCTATTGTTGTTTTAAATCACTGAGCTTTGGATCTCTTATTAACACAATTTAACGTACCTCATCCTGATCAATATAAAAATCATTTGTTTATTCTATCATTTATTGATTTTTTTCATTAAGCAAATAATTATTGACTACTTTATGGCAAATATGAGCTGAGCACTGCAAAAACAGGTCATATTCTCTCATACACTGCTGGTAGGACTGTAAAATGGTACAACCACTGTGGAAAGCAGTATGGTGATCCCTTAAATGTTGGAAATAGAAATAGCATTTGACCCAGCCATTCCATTACTAGGTATATATCCTAAAGAAGTGAGAACCATGACAAGAGCAGACATGTGCACACCCATGTTCATCACAGCACTATTTACAATAGCAAAAGTTGGAAACAAGCTAGATGTCTGTCAACTGAGGAACGGTTAACCAAACTTGATACATACACACAATGGAATACTATGCAATCCTAAAGAATCATGTCGAATCTGCAAAATACCGCATAATGTGGATGAACTTGGAGGACATTATGCTGAGTGAAACAAGTCAATTACAGAAGGACAAATACTGCATTAGTCCATTATTGTAAAAGTCAAGGAAAGGTTTATATATGGAAGAAAATTTTCTTTCTTGGTTACTAGGGGTGAGACAGGAGGTTAGGGAACACTGTTAGATAGTTAGAAGTAAGTATTGATTTGGGTGAAGAGAAGGGCAATGTACCAAATGTGAGTGATCAACATGGTGCCATTGAGGAAGAGGAAGACATAGAGAGGTACATGTAGAAAACAAAGGTAAACCCTTTTGCACATACAGTACTGCATTGTCAGTGAAGGCAAACACAGGTATATGGGTGGATAGATGGGTGGACAGGCTGAACTATTAGGTATGTCGGGCATCAAGGAGTATACCCAAGACCATGTATAGAGTTGGCAGACAATGGTCCTATAAGTGTATTTGTATGATCTGAATTCCCAGGTGTATAGTAGAGCTGACAAGGGACAAGGTTGTAGTCACATCTTGGTCACAGCCAGCTACCCAGAAGGACTGAGTAGTTGAACCTGTGGGCTCAGGACCATAGTCACAGGGGACATCAAGCTCAGTTGGCATAACATACTACACGAAACATCATTCCACCTCCTACTTTGGCTAGTAGTGACCAAGATCTTAAAAGCTTGTAAGCAGCCATCTAGATGCAATGATGTGTTTCCCCTCGTCCAGAGCAAAGAAGAATGAAGAAAACCAAAGATTCATGGAAACAATTAGTCCTAGTACACCATGCAATCTGCAGTCTATATTACTATGAGTCCAGAAGAACTAGATGGTGCCCAGCTATCACTGTCAACTACTTGGAGGGGGATCTATGTAGGAGATCCTGGATAGAGAGGGAGAACAATGTGGAACAAAACTGAAAATTATTTGAAAAAAAAAAAAAATGGGGCACCAGGTTTGCTGGTCTGACAGCCTGTGAAACCATTGAGACTATGGCCCCTAGTTGCCCTTCAGGTCTGGAACTGAATCCACACTTGTGCCTTCCAGCCAAACAAAAGACAAGCATATGAGTTGAACATTTACCTGAGGTAGATACACTCCTTAGAACAATAATGGGAGAAAGAAGGGCTGTTTATGCACAGGGAGACAGCTCACGGGGCATGGAGGGATGGTCACAGGGAAGAGGTAACTAACTATCAGGAGGAAGTGGGAAGGGAGCTGTTGCATTGGGGTAAATTGTAATCAATGTCATGAGACAGTGGGTGAACTGCTGTATGGAAAGTGTACTTTCTCTGTAAACTTTCACCCAAATCACAATTAAAAATAAAAAAAAGGTCATATTTATTTTTATAGTATCTAGTGACTTGGCTGTCAAAATCATATGCTTTTCTAAAAGGTGGAGTCAGGATACAAACTCAGACCATTGGATAACAGAGTTTGTGCTTTGAAAATACTGTGTTACAGTATTTCACATGAAGAGTTCCAAAATATTTTACAATTGGTTTAAAAAAATATTTTCCAGTTTTGAGTTTGGTCTATGTCAGAGAGCATGTTGTTATTATCGTTAAGTGCTGTAGAGTTGGTTCTGACTCATAGTGACAGCTTGCACAACAGAACAAAACCCTACCTGGTCCTGCCGCATCCTTACAATTATTGCTATGCTTGAGCTCATTATTGCAGCCACTGTGTCAACCCATTTTGTTGAGGGTCTTCCTCTTTTTCACTGATCCTCTGCTTTCCCAAGCATGATATCCTTCTCCAGGGACTCGTCCCTCCTGATAACATGACCAAAGTATGAGACACAAAGTCTCACCATCCTAGTTTCTAAGGAACACTCTACCTGTACTTCTTCCAAGATAGATTTGTTCATTCTTCTGGCAGTCCATGGTATATTCAGTATTCTTTGCCAATAATATAACTCAAATGCATTAATTCTTCTTCAGTTTTCCATACTAGTTTCACATGTCTATGAGGTGATTCAAAATACTGTGGCTTGGGTCAGGCACACCTTAGCATGTTGTTGTTAGGTGCCATCGAGTCGGCTCCGACTCATAGTGACCTTCTGTACAACAGAATGAAACACTGCCCAGTCCTGCACCAGCCTCACAATCCTTGCTATATCTGAGTCCATTGTTGCAATCATTTGTATCAGTACATCTCGTTGAGGGCCTTCCCTTTCTTTGCTGACCTTCCCCTTTACCAAGCATGATATCCTTCTCCAGGTAGTGGTCCCTTCTGACAACATGACCAAAGTAGGTGGGATGAAGTCTGGCTATTCTTGCTTCTAAGGAGCATTCTGGCTGCACTTCTTCCAGGACAGATCTGTTTGTTCTTTTGGCAGTATGGTACTGTGAGTATTCCTTGCCAACACCACAACTCAAAAGCATCAACTCTTCTTCTGCCTTCTTTGTTCATTGTCCAGCTCTCAAATGCATATGAGGTGATTGAAAATATCATGGCTTGGGCTAGGCACACCCTAGTCTTCAAGGAGATATCTTTGCTCTTCAGCACTTGAAAGAGGTCTTCAGCTGCAAATTTGCCTGATGCAATACATCGTCTGATGTCCTGATTGCTGCTTCCATTGGTGTTGACTGTGGGATAAAGTAATATGAAATCTTTAACAACTTCAGTGTTTTCTATACTTATTGTGATGCTTCTTATTGGTCCATCTGTGACACCTTAGCATAACAGGCTAAATTTCCTATAGTCTGTCATTTTAGTTATGATGAGCAAAGCAAATAGTTGACGCTCATCATCAAAGTGAGATTGGATGAAACCAAAATTTTGGCCATGATTGATGAAGTGCATATTAGTCGTTTTCTGGCTGCCTAACATCTTTTAAAAACATTATATTTGGGTGATTTCTCACTTGATGGGTCCTTCCTCCCCAAAGTGCAAACCTGAAATGTCACTTCCAGCATCCTTTGAAATTAGGACTCGGCATGTGAACATTCTCTTCCAAACAGATTCACATCTGCTAGACTTCAACTCAGAAATGAGCAGTCTGAAGATAAAGGTGTAATATGGAATGTAATTAGCTGGTGAGGGGCAGCAGAGACCCCAGACTTTGAGGAGGACAGTGATGGCAGGGGTTGAGTTTCAGGCATGTAAATAGCATCAGTGATGGTGCTGTAGTATTTACAGTCCCTCATTCAATACTACCAGTGCTGGTACCAGCGTTCTTTGTATCAGGCTACTTTTGGAACATGATTTGGGGCATTATTCCTGGAAATTTGGCATTAAGCCCAGTTCTCTAAACGTCCCAATAATTCTGTGAGCTCCCTGCTATCCTTTAATGAGCGTCTTTTCTGCTTAATCATCCACAGTCAGCTTCTGCTTCTTGCAGCTAAGCACCCCGACTGATACACTGTGGAAGCTGAGTCAGGAGCAATTTTGAGCCATGTCCTGGGGCAAGAGAGCAGCAAATGGCCACTCTAAGAGTATGTGTGAGTGGGAAGTTAAAGTGTGAGAAAATCTGAGATTAAAAGGTTGTAAGGGTTTGAAAGTTTTAGGTCTATCTTGAACAAATTTGTGTGAGCAGTATCCTTCTGGGTCCCCACCTCCTCTAAATCTGATCATTTAGTTATTCAACAAATATTTATAGAGAACATACTACCTGCCTGGCCCCATGCAATGCACTAGGGATATAGTGGTCAATAAACTAAGCATAAATCAAATCCTCATGGTGCTAATAATTTAATGTGATTGGAAAGCTGACCATAATCAAATGATTGCAATAATGAACAAACCAAGGTAAATTCACTAAAGAAAGTTACATCATTTTCTATGTGCATGTGATAGGAGAAGTTGACCATGTGTAGGAGGTCAGGGAAACCTTTTTAAGCAAGCGATTTTGAAGGGTAAGGAAAATCAGAGCCTGAGAGAGAGCCAAAGAGAATTCCAGGTTTCATGAATAGCATATGCTACCTGGAGACAGAGGAAACATGGCATATTTAATGTACTATAAGGCTGATGAGACTAAAGTGCAGAGAAATGGCAAGAGTGGAGAAAGATAAGGCTGCAGTGCTTCTAGAAGAGAAGGGCAGATCATGCAGAGTCTTGATGCTCTATTAAGGATTTTGGTCTTTTTCCTAAAATCAGTAGGAGTCTATTTAAGGGTTTTAAGCAGTGCAATAACAAAATCAGATTTGCATTCTGAAATGCCATTCTGAATGTAGTGGGGACAGTGGATTGGGTAGAGGAGTGGAATGAATACAAGGAAGTAAATTAGAAGGCTAGGCAAGAGTGAGTGTACGATCAGGCTAGAGAGTCGGCAGGAGACATGAAGAAATGTAGAGTGATTTGAGAGATGTTTAGGAGGAAAATCAATGGAACTTCATAATGACTTAGATATGAAATTCATGGTGACTCCAACTTTTCTGTCTATGACACTTTTAGAAGGACCACTGGAAAAATGTTATATTGGGTAGCAAAATAGTGGAGATAATATCTTCAGTCTTGTATATGCTGATATTAGGATATCATTTAATAATCAAGTGAAGACAATGAATTTACACTGGAATATGACAGTCTGTAGTGCTACAGAGAGGTTTGGTCAGGAGATATTTCTCTATTGATCTTAAAAGCAGGATCTTCTGAAGGTAAGATCTGACCAAATCCAAACTTAAAACCCCAGTTTTGTTTGTGCTTGTTGTTAGTGGTCCCAACTCATGGTGGCCTTGTCAATAACAGAACGAAACATTGCCAAGCCCTCCATCTTCTTCATGATTGAGCCCATTGTTGTGCCTGTGGTGTCAGTCCATCTCAGAGAGTGTTGCTCTCATTTTTGCTGACCCTCTCCTTTACCAAACATGACGCCCTTGCCATTTGTCTATCACAATGACAGGTCCAAATTAAGCCAAAGTCTCACTCTCCATGCTTCTCAGGAGCATTCTAGTTGTATTTCTTCTAAGGTTGATTTGTTCATTCTTCTAGCAGTCCATAGTGCATTCCATATTCTTTGGCAAAATCACAATTTGAATGCATCATGGTACAGTCATTCATTTATTCAATGCAGTTTTATCAAGCATATACTTTTCACCAGGCACTGGGAATAAGGAGTGAAGAAGGGGACACTGACTAAAAGGAGCTTATAGTTTAATTGAGAAACAAAAATGCCAATACACAAACATAAAAATGTAAGTAATGGAAGTATAGAAAGCATTCTTTAAAAGGCAGATTTTGTGAAAATAGATTTTAGCATTCAGGTACAAAGATGAGGCATTTTCTAGAAAGGGGAAGAAGCAATGCAAAGGCTTGAAGGTATAGAATAAATAGTGCACTGTTTTAGGAAATCATTAATCTTAAATGTGTCTGAAGCAATGGAGTTTGGGGCTGGGGAATAGCAGGTGATGAAGCTAGAGATTTGGGCAGGCAGCCGCAATTCCATAAGCAGTTTGAACTTTAGCCTGAAAATTGCCAGGGGTCACTGAACCATTTCACACAGAGGGAGAATGGAATCAGATTGTGTTTTAGACAGATAACTCTGCTGGAGTCATGGTGGATGACTTTTAAAAGAGATCTGGAAAGTATTACTAAAAACTTACTATCTGCATCTTTTTAGTAGATGAAATTTTTATTTATTTATTTATTTATTAGTGCCTTTAGGGTTCCAAGTCTTCATGTCATTATCTTATCTCATTTGTCTTATGGAAATGGAAAATGCTACAAATCAGTGTACTATTAGACTTTATGCTTTTCATGGTTACATTAGATAATGATCACAAAATGGCATTGTCTTACTCACTTATTAGCAGCCATAAAATAACTTTCCCATTAAATAATCATTTTCCTATCACAAAGCAAATTTGGAACAAGGTACAGTATGTCTTTAATCTTTCTTTAATTGATGTGCATTACTTTCCATCCTATTCCATGACTCACCAAGTTTTGACTGAGGGTGATGAACTATAATGGTCTCTTACCTTTCTGTCATAATGTACTCATGGCCCAGAGGGTAGCTGTCAATGTTAAGGGAAAAATATGAGAGTTTTCTTGTTTTATTTTAAATAATGAGTAAATAATTGAAAAAGTATTCTAAGAAGAAGCCCCTATGGGCTTATATAATGGCTTATTTGGTCCACAAATAAAGAAAGCAAGATAGGAAATCAAGCTTTGCCAGTTAGTCTAAAGCTATTTTATTTTCATTGCCCTGGGTAATGAGAAAAATAAAGAAGAAAACCTTTAGAACCTATAGGGCCTGAAACACTGCACTTTAGCAAAGAGCAGCTATGCTAAGCTGTAACTTTAAATAGCAATACTATGGATGCTTTTGGCTCACTCTGTTCCAGTCACTGTGAGTGACTGTTTTATTGTCTGTTATTACACTTACATTGTTGGCAGCCTCTGCTGATGGTGATTGCTACTTGGGAAAGAGGGACTGGAAGAAAGATCCCCCACCAACTGGATTTTCCGTGCTACCCAGATGCTAAAGCTCCACTGCCCTTGAAACATAATGGGGGAGTTGAGCATTAACAATAGAAATGATATTTTAAAAGCTAGAAGCTGCTGTAGCATCAGAAAAAAGGAGCCTCTTTCCATTTATTTTCTTAGTAATGATTGGAGTTGAGACTAAGACTCCAAGAGAAAAAAAACAAACAGAGACACTTGGTTGTTTCTTTTTCAGACAGTAGGTTGAATATCTTGATTGACAACCTCTGTTACGAAGCCAATATCATGAATAAAATAATCATTCTTAGGTGGGAAGGAAAGCAAAGAAGGCTTACAGTGGTTTAATAACAGCTTTCTGCTAGCTAGGGAATCTGGAAACTTAAAATATAGTTGACAGTAATTAGTTTTGTGTTTCTTTTTTTCTTAAAGATGTAAAATGTTAAACACACACACACACACACACACACACATTATGGCCCAATTGTGACTGCTTACTCTTTGGAGTTTTATTAGGTTGTATATATTTTGCCTGAACCTGGGTCCCAAGTCTACTGGCTTTGAAGACATGAAAAAAACGACTTTGCACAACAAATGGGCCACTGCTTTCTTTAATATGGAAGCAATGGTAATCAGAGGTCAACAGTGCCACTTTGAAAACCTATCCCTGTCTCTGCATTATTGCAATTGAGAAATATTGTGAATATTCAAGTAAATCACAAATGAAAAGTTTAGAAAATGTATCCCCTAAATATTTTAAATCAATCAAGATCAAATCCACCTACTGCAGACTTTATTTTTCTCAAAGCTGAAAGATAATTTATTTGGGGTTAAAGAATATGTCTCTCTGGTTGCCAATTCTATAACCTGCAACTTTTGCAGCTACGTAGATCATACTTACCACCAATATCATTTCCACATATATTGGAGTTAGCCAGCATTTTCATATCTTAAAACTTACCACTTGATGAATTTGGAGGACATTGTACTGAGTGAAATAAGTCAATCACAGAAGGACAAATATTGTATGAGTCCATTGTTATAAAAAAGTCAAGGAAAGTTTTACACAGGGAGGGAAATTTACTTTGATGGTTACCAGTGATGGGAGGAAAGGTAAAGAAAAATTTCTGACTAGTTAAGAGTCATGTGTTGATTTGGGTGAAGGGAAAGGCAGTATAACAAAAGTGTTTGACCATCACAATTACAATAGGGAAAATAAGGACACAGAAACATGCACAAGAAATATAAACAACAGAGGTAAATGCTATTACATACACAATACTGCATTACCAGTAACAACAAACACTAGTCTACAGTCTACCTGCACAGATAGGTGAGAAGATCAGGTGTGGATAGGTGAACAGGAGTATACTCATTACCATAGATAGATTTGGCTGTGATATACTTACATGTGTATTTGTGCTACAAAAATATCCCTATACATTATAGAAGTAACAAGGTTGGAGTAGTTTCTCAGTGATAACCTAGCACCTTGAGGAAGTGAGTCACCAAACCTGTGGGCTCAGGACCATGGTCTCAGGGACATCAAGCTCAATTGGCACAACATAATACATAGAAATCTTGTTCCACATCCTAATGTGGTGAGTAGTGACTGGGGTCTTAAAAGCTTTCGAGTGGCCATCTAAGATGCAACTATTGGTCTTCCCTCATCTGGAGCAAAGAAGAGTGAAGAAAATCAAAGTCATATGGAAACAATTAATTCAAGGGTATGATGATCTCAGCCTTAAAGATCCTGAGATCAGAAGAACTAGATGGTACCCAGCTATCAATGCCAACCACTTGGAAGGGATCAAAATTGGAGATTCTGGATAACATGGGAATAAAAATGTGAAACAAAATTCAAATACACAAAAATGACCAGCATTATTGGTCAGATAGAGATGGGTGGAACCCCTGAGACTATGGCCCTGGGTTATTATTCAGGCGTATAAATGGATTCACTTCTGTGAATTAGCTTTCAGTCAAATAGTAGAAAGGCCTCCAAGAAGACACAATGAAGTATTACAATGAAATGTAAAAAAAAAAAAAGACCTAGAATTAGAAAACCAAAAGAGAAGAATATGTTTGGCATTTCTCAAGCTGAAAGAACTGAAGAAAGAATTCACACCTCTAATTGCAATATTGTGGGATTGTATGGACAAAATATTGAATGATGCAGGAAGCATCAAAAGAAGATGAAAGGACTACACAGAGTCACTGTACCAAAAAAAAAAAAAAATGTTTAACATTCAGCCATTTCAGGAGGTAGCTTAGAACTGATGATATTGAAGGAAGAAGTCCAAACTGCACTGAAGGAATTGGTTAAAAACAGAACTCTGGGAATTGACAAAATACCCATTGAGATGTTTCAACAAATGGATGCAGTGATGTAGGTACTCACTCATTTATGCCAAGAAATTTAAGAAAGCTACCTGGCCAACTGACTAGAAGAAACCCATATTTGTGCCCATTCCAAAGGAAGGTGATCCAACAGAATGCAAAAATTATATAACAATATTATTAATATCACACACAAGTAGAATTTTCCTGAAAATAATTTAAAAAATGGTTGATTCACTATATTGACAGGTAACTGCCAGCAGTTCAAGCTGGATTCAGAAGAAGAAATTGAAACTATGAATATCATTGCTGATGTCAGATGGATCTTGGCTGAAAGCAAAGAATACCAGAAAGATGTTTACCTGTGTTTTATTGACTATGCAAAGACATTTGACTATGTGGATTATAACAAGTTATGGATAACATTTTGAAGAATAGGAATTCTAAAACACTTAATTGTGTTCATAAAGAATCTGTACATAGACCAAGAGGCTGTTCAAACAGAACAATGGGATATTGTATGGTTTAAAATCAGGAAAGATGTGCATCAGGGTTGTATCCTTTTCATCATACTTATTCAATCTGTATGCTGAGCAAATAATCTGAGAAACTGGACTGTATGAAGTAGAACTTGGCATGAGGATTAGAGGAAAACTCATTATCAACCTGTGATAGCAGATGACGCAACTTGCTTGCTGAAAGTGAAGATACCTTGAAGCAGTTAGTGATAAAGATCAAAGACTACAGTATGGATTGCACTTAAACATAAAGAGAACAAAAATCCTTACAACTGGACCAATAAGCAACCTCACAATAAATGGAGAAAAAATTGAAGTTGTCAGGGATCTCATTTTACTTGAATGCACAATCAATGCCCATGGAAGCAGCAGTCAAGAAATCAGATGTGATATGGCACTGGGCAAATCTGCTGCAAAAACCTCTGTGAAGTGTTAAGAAGCAAAGATATCACTTTGAAGACTCAAGTGTGTCTAACCCAAGACATAGTATTTTCAGTAACCTCATATGCGTGTGAAAGCTGGACAATGAATGAGGAAGAAAGAAGAATTGATACCTTTGAATTTTGGGGTTGACTAACAATATTGAAAATACCATGGATTGCCAGAAGAACAAACAAATCTGTCTTGGAAGAAGTACAGTTGGAATGCTGTTTAGTGAGAATAACCAGATTTTCTCTCTAGTGCTTAGGTCATGTTGTCAGAAAGGACCAGTCCCTGGAGAAGGACATCATGCTTGGTAAAGGAGAGGGTCAGTGAAGAAAAGGAAGACCCTCAGTGAGAAGGATTGACACAGTGACTGCAAACTGTGGGCTCAAACATAACAAGGATTGTGAGAATGGCACAGGACTGCACAGTGTTTTGTTCTGTTGTCTATGGGTCACTATGAGTTGGAGCTAACTCAAACCAAAACCAAACTGACTGTCATAGAGTCGATTTTGACTCATAGCGACCCCTCCAAGGGTTTCCAAGGCAGTATCACTATGGAAATAGATTGCCCAACCTTCTTTCCAAGGAGTGGCTGTTGGGTTTGAACCGCCAGCCTTCTGGTTAGCAGTCAAATGCCTTAGGCACTATGCCAACAGAGTTCAACAGCACCTAATAACAATTTATAACATGTAATATTTGCACTTTCCTTTTTTCTCTACAGACTGCAAAGTTTTCTAAACGCAGTGGCATGCTGCAGAAGTTTTGCACTGGCTCACAATAGCCGAATACTAGATTTTCAAAGATTTTGTGAGCCAATTTTTGAATTTGATCATTATTGAAATTATATAAATTTACAATTGAGTTATAGTTAAAAAGAATAATATATATCTAAAATTCATACTCTTTCATTATTTTATTACATTTTGTCTTTATTTATCCCCCCCCCCCTTTTTCAATGTATGTTATATCTGTGGGGTGGAAATAGTATATAATGGTATGCTGCTGCACATCTCTTCCAAACATTGAGTATAACGATACATTTTGGCAGCTTGAAGATGGTCATGGTGGGTATATTTATACCATAGAAATAGGCAAATGTTACAAATCAGAGTTTGTTTTATTGTTATGTTAATTTCTTAGACCAGAGATTGGCAAATTATGGCCCGAAGGTCAAATCTTGTCCGAGGAAGTTGAGAATGTTTTTTTTTTTATATTTTAAAAGGGTTATAAAAACATACATAACAGTGATTGTATGTGAAATTTTTTTTTCTGTAAATTATTGGTAGTAAATATATTAGGCTTTGTGGGCCATAATGTACTCTGTCTAAACTACTAAACTCTTGGCATTGTAGTGAAGAAACAGCCATAGACAATATGTAAATAAATGGACATGATTGTATTCCAATAAAACTTTATTCACAAAAATTTCTGGTGGGCCTGATTTGGCTCACAGCTTATACTTTTCCCACTAGTAGTATAAGTTATAAACAAGAATAACTTTTTATGTTCTGCAACTGTCCTAATTAATAAATAATTACTGTAATAACAATCATTAAATCTAGGCAGTGCCCTTAAGGAATTAGAAGAATCAATGAACTTTTACAGCAGGAAATTGCAACACAGCTAATTTGAATCACTTTGCAGTTCCATTAAGTAGAGAATTCTGTATCTGGAAGCTCTTTGGCCGATCATGTGATGGCAGTTGTGAAATACATCTTTGTGGTTTTAAAACCCTATAGAGTTATCTGACTCACTAACCCACACCAGTAGCCCTCAAAAAGCAATACAAACCAAAAAACCAAACTCACTGCTGTGGAGTCGGATCCGACTCATAGCAACCCCTCCTTTGGTTTCTGAGGCTGTATCACTACAGAAGTAGATTGCCCAATCTTCCTTCCAAGGAGTGGCTGGCAGGTTTGAACCTCTAATCTAGCCTTTTGGTTAGTAGCCAAATGCCTTAGGCACTATGCCACCAGAGCTCCCTCAAATGGTTACGGACTAGATATATCTGTTTATTCAATCCATTGATCTTTTACATGATCGCAAGCAAAATGTTTAGATATGCAACTTAACTTTATGTTGAATCACTGAACACTACATTTCAGTTCACATGGCTATTTGTGATAAAAGGGTTGGCATTAAATTATACTTTTTTCTATTTTATGAGCGTATTTGTGTATAGTAACATAAACATACTCATGCATGGAATATACATCAAGAATGCTTAAAGCCCAAGAGTTAACAATATGTTCAAGCTTTTCACCCAATAATCTAGGACATCTGGTCACAACTGCCCAGATTGTAGATCCATGAGCTACTAAGAATTAATAGAATATTTAGTTTATAGAGCCTTCATTGTTTGTATGCATTCATAATTTCTTCTTGGAGGGCTGCATTCTCCTACTTTCTCTAGAATTTCTTTAAAGGAATTCCACTAAAGGCATTGCAGCTCAAATACTCTTATTTGTTTGAGACCGTGAGGGAAGGGTTACAGTTTGTCCCTAGAACTACAGACTAATCAGAGCGTGTTGTTGTTGTTGTTGTTGCTAGAGCCATCAAGCCAGTTCTGGCTCATGGTGAACCTATGTGCAATAGAAGAAAACATTGCCTGGTCCTGAGCCATCCTCATAATCATTGTAATGTCTGAATCTCTTGTAGCCACTGTATCAATCCTTCTCCTTTAGGGTCTTTCTCATTTTCGTGACTCTCTACTTTACCAAACCTGATGTCCTTCCCCAGAGACTTGTCTCTGCTGATAATGTTCAAAGTGTGTGAGAGGAAGTGTCACCATCCTTGCTTCTAAGGCACATTCTGACTATACTTCTTCCAATATAGATTAGTTTGGTCTTTCGGAAGTCCATGGTTTATTCTGTATTCTTCACTAACCATCATTCAAATGTATTAGTTCTTCTACAGTCTTCCTCATGCATTGTCCAGCTCTCACATGAATATAAGGTCATTGAAAATACCATGTCCTGGGTCAAGCACACCTTAGTCTTTGCTTCTTCACTACTTTAAAGAGGTCTTTGACAGCAGATTTCCCCAATACAATATGTCATTTGGTTTCTTGACTGCTGCTTCCATGAGCATTGACTGTTGATCCAAGTAAAACAAAATCCTTGACAACTACAGTCTTTTCTCCATTTATTGTGATGTTGCTTCTTGGTCCAGGTGTGAGGATTTTTGTTTTCTTTATGTTCAGGTGTCATCCATACTGAAGACTGGAGTCTTAGATCTTCACCCGTAAGTACTTCAAGTCATCTTCACTTTCAGCACCCAAGGTTGTGTCATCTGCATATCACAGGTTGTTAATGAGTCTTCCTCGGATCCTGATGCTGTGTCCTTCTTGATATAGTGCAGCTTCTGGGATTATTTGCTCAGCATACTGATTGAATAAATATTGTAGAAGGATGCAACCTTGACACATATCTCTTCTGATGTAAAACCATGCAGCATCCCTTTATTCTGTTTGAACAACTACTTCTTGTTCTGTGTGAAAGGTCGGTATGAGCACAATGAAGTGCTCTGGGATTCCCGTTCTTTGAAATATATCCATAATTTGTTATGATCCACAAAACTGAATGGCTTTGTGTAGTCAATAAAACACAAGTAACCTTCTTTCTCATAGTCTTTGCTTTCAGCGAAGATCCATCTGACATCAGCAATGATATCCCTCATTTTCCATCCTCTTCTGAATCCAGCTTGACTTGCTGGCAATTCCCTGTTGATATACTGCTGCACATGTTTTTGAATTATCTTCAGCAAAACTTTACTTTCTTGTGATATTAATGATATTGTTTGATAATTTTCACATTCTGTTGGATCATCTTCCTTTGGAATGGGCATAAACATGGATCTCTTCCAGTCAGTCACCAGTTCACTGTCTTCAAAATTTCTGGACATAGATGAGTGAGCACTTCTAACATTGCATCCATTTGTTGAAATATCTCAATTGCTAATCCATCAATTCCTGGAGCCTTGTTTTTCACCAATGCCTTCAGTGCTGCTTGGACTTCTTCCTTCAGTTCTTGATTAGTTCTTGATCATAAGCTATTGCCTGAAAGAGGTGAATGTCAGCCAATTCTTTTGGTGTAGTAACTTTATGTATTCCTTCCATCTTCTTTTGATGATTCCTGCAATGTTCAGTATTTTCCGACTCATAGCAACCTCCATTGGGTTTCCAAGGCTTTAAGTCCTTATGGAAGCCAACTGCCTCATCTTTCTTTTGCAGAGTAGTTGGTGGGTTTGAACTGCTGACCTTTTGTTAGCAGCCAACAGCCTTAACCACTTCACTGCCAGAGCTCCTTATTTTGATCATAGAATCCTTCAATATTGCAACTTGAGGCTTAGATTTTTCTTCAGTTCTTTGAGCTTGAGAAATGTTGAGTGTGTTCTTCCTTTTTGGTTTTCTAACTCCAGGTCTTTGCATATTTCAGTCTAACACTTTAGTTTGTCTTCTGAAGCTTCCATTTGAAATCTTCAGTTCAACATTTTTACTTCATCAGTTATTCCATTTGTTTTAGCTACTCTACATTTGAGAACAAGTTTTAGAGTCTCTTCTGACATTCATTTTGGTCTCTTCTTTGTATCTTCTCATTCTAATGCTTTTTCCTTTCTTCAGTTATGATGTCCTTTATTTCATCCCAGAACTCATGTGGTCTTCAGTCATTAGTGTTCAATGCATCAAATGTATTCTTGAGATAATCTCTAAATTCAGGTGGCATATACTCAAGGTTATATTTTGACTCTTGTTGACCTGTTTCAGGGGCTGTTATAATGACAAACCCATGGCATGTGAACTCAACCCACTTGGATTCTAGGCCAGGCTTTGCTAACTTTGTAAACCTGGGCTGGTGGTTTCCCCGCCTCAGCTTCAGAATTGATGTTTTTACTTACCAAGTGCTGCTGTAACACAGATTCCACAAGTGAGTGGCTTTAAAGGACAGATATTTATTTCCTCACAATTTTGAATGTTAAAAGTCCAAATCAGGGTCTCAACCATGTCAGTTCCTACTTTTGTGAGCTTCTCTCCTAGTTTCTGGTGTTTTCTGGTGATCCTTGGTATTCCCTTGCTAGTAGATAGGTCTTTACATGTTGTCTGTCTTTCTGTGTGCATGAATGTGTGTATATCTGTGGGTCTAATCTACTCTTTTTATAACTCAGAAGTAATTAGATTTAGAACTCATCCTACTTAGCTATGA
Organism: Orycteropus afer afer; assembly: GCF_000298275.1. Classification (NCBI taxonomy): domain Eukaryota; kingdom Metazoa; phylum Chordata; class Mammalia; order Tubulidentata; family Orycteropodidae; genus Orycteropus; species Orycteropus afer. The sequence goes on from NW_006921788.1 coordinate 602,697, forward strand.
TCTAATTAACATAACAAGGAAAACCTTATTTTCAAATAGGATCACATCCACAGGTATAGGAATTAGAATTCCAATAAATTATGTGGGCCAAACATACTTTGTGTGGGGGGGGACAGGGAATGCTCAATTCAATCTATAACTATTGCTGTAGTGAAAGAGAGAGAGATGCATTAGGCAAACTCAGATACCACATGGAGAACTGGAAAGTATCTCTCAGGCACAGTGGTACTACCCTGCCCAATTTCATGGGTTAACAGAGTATAGACCAAAGAGAGATATTGAGGCGGAAGTCAAGGAGCTCTGGTGGTACTTTTTCCTCAAAGAATGAAAGCTGGGGTCCCCAGATCAGGTCTCAGACCTATATTGTTTGGCCCACATAGTCTTTGGTGTTTTTAAAATTACTTGCCAACATTTAGAAGTCAGAGTATTTCACATAAACATTTGAGTTGTCAGTTTTCTTGAAAAATGGAAAGATCTAGCAACCTTGATCCTATTACATTTGCCTCTTGCATTGTGATTTGGAGCAGAGTAACAAATGCCCCATTAAGTGAGTCAGGTTATCGTAGACTATCCATATGTTGAAAACTAGCTTTAGAGGGTGATTTTCCATGAAAAGCACGTGAAACTGTCATGTGAGGGAGGCATGCTCACAATGAGCTGTTTTCTAAACATCAATGGAAAAGAGAAAAGAACATTTTATACATTCACTCATCAATAGAAAAGAGAAAAGAACATTTTATACATTCGCTCATAATACCAGGAGTAGTCATTTCCTTCATTGAGAGTAGGCCATTGGTCAGATTCCAATTTTTTTTCATTATGACTTTCATAAGGAAATATCTGTGATTGCATAAAATTTTAAGACAGTATCTACTAAGGAATAAATCTAACACATACTGTGCAAGATCGTTATGGAAAAAATGCAGAATATTATTGTGATAGTTGGAGCTGTGTGTCAACTTGGCTGGACCACAATTCTGTGTGGTTTAAGCTGTTGTGATGTGGTTATTCCCATGATGGGATCAGATAATTATGTTTTGAGCAGGAAATCTGTTGAAAGGGAGTTTCCCTAGGGGTGTGGCCTGTTTCCAGTATATCTATGGACATCCTGGGAAAAGAGACATTCTTCTGTGTATTGGGATTCCGTTGTGCTGCCCACAACTGTCCGTGACAGAACAATCGACCATTTAGCCTGGAGATCTTGGATTCATCATTTGTTGGAGTCAACAGCTGGTGTACTGCCTGCCAGCCTTGAGTTCCTCAGCTCCTGCTGCTGCAAGAGTCAGGAAAAGCCTCCAGCTTGACGTTTGTCCAGGAACTTTGAACTTGCCAGCTTCTATAAGTGTGTGAGCCATTTTCCTAAGATAAATTTTTCTATATATACATATAAGATTTACTGGGTTTGTTTCTCTAGAGAACCCAGTCTAACACAATTATTAGGCATATAAAGATTTAAAAAATGGTTAGATGTAATATGCTCATGGGTGAGAAAACACTATATGGTAAATATGTACATTTTTGCCAATTTATATATCAAGTACAATTCTAAAAAAATAGTATATCAAATTTTTGTGTATCCTGGTAGATTTATTCTCAACTTTATCTAAAACAGTAAAATCTAGAATGGCCAAGATAATTCTGAAAGAGAAGACAAAATCATATATGAGGCTTATTGTAAGGTTATTATAATTTAAAAACCATGGTATTGATGCAGAAATAATGAAATACATCAGTATCTCACAATAGGAACTTGAAAAGTAGATCCATGCATACATGGGAATTGCTTTATTATCTGACAGTGAATATCAGTGGAATAAGGATGAACTATCCAATTTGTAGAGTTGACAAAATTGGCTTTCTTTGTAGAAAAAAAAAAGTTACAGTCCTACTTCCCTCCATATAAAATAAAGTCTAAATGTGAAAAACACAACTCTAAAATTATGATTAAAAAAATTAGGAAAATATCTGTCTTTATGACTTCACTTCTAGGTGGAATTTCTTAAAAACAAGTAATAAGAGGAAACATTATTTGTACAAAAGATAAATAAGTTAGACTATAGCAAAATTAAAATTTTTATATGACAAAGCCTAGCTTAAACAAAATTAAAAGGCACTAGGTGGTTGGGTGATACAAATGGATAAGCACTTAATTACTGCCTGAAAGGTTGGTGGTTTGAGCCCACCTTCAAAGTCAGGCCTGGTGATCTGCTTTGGAAAGTTCACAGCCTTGATAAGCCTACAGAATACACTTCTCCTCTGCACACATGGCATTCCCATGAGTTGGGATTGACACGATGGAAATCAACAATAATCTGTTTGGGAGAAGACATTATTAACACATAACCAAAAGATTCATATTCAGAACATATAAAGAACTCCTACACTTCAATGGGGAGCTCTGGTAGCATAGTGCCTAAGGCTCTTGACTGCTAATCAGAAGGCTGGCAGTTCAAACCCACCAGCCACTCCTCGGAAGGAAGGTGGGCAATCTACTTCCGTAGTGATATCGCCTCGGAAACCCAAGGAGGGGTCGCTATGAGTTGGGGCCGACTTGATGGCACATAACAACAACAACAACACACATCAATGAGAAAAAGCTGCAAGTTACCCAGTAGAAAAGTGTCCGGGAAATACTAAGGCAATCCACAGAAAAAGACAAAAAAGTAGGTAATATCTTTTAGGAATCAGGAAATTTTCCAGTTAAACAGGAGAAATGAAAACATATGTCCACACAAAGAATTGCAGTTTTATTTATAATATTCAAAACCTGGAAACTACTTAAATGTCCATTAACAGGTGAATGGATAGACCAAAAGAGGTTTAAATAAACACCCAAATAAATAGGAACTAAGTACTAAATAAATAAAAAGTACTAAGTACTAACATGGGAGCTCTGGTGGCATAGTGGCTAAGGCACTTGACTGCTAACCAGAAGGCTGGCAGTTCAAACCCACCAGCCACTCCTCAGAAGGAAGGTTGGGCAATCTACTTCCATAGTGATACTGCCTCGGAAACCCAAGGAGGGGTCACTATGAATCGGGTCCGACTCGATGGCACATAACAACAACAACAAGTACTAACATATACAACAATATGGATGAATATCAAAATCATGCTTAATGAAAAAAGTATGATTCCATTTATTTAAAAAAAAAAATCTAGAAAATGCAAACTAATCTATCGTGAAAGCAAGCAGATCAATGGTTGCCTGATTGTTAGTTTTCTTTACATGGTTTGCTGCATAAATTACCATATGCTTGTTGTTGTTGTTGTGTGCTCTCGAGTCAGACCCAACTCATAGAAACCACTCCTTGGGTTTCTGAGGCAGTACCACTACAGAAATAGATTGCCCAACCTTCCTTCCAAGGAGTGGCTGGTGGGTTTGAATCACCAGCCTTCTGGTTAGCAGTCAAGTGCCTCAGGCACTACACTACCAGAGCTCCTACCATACACTTAGAGACTTAAAACAATATAAATTTATTATCTTATAATTTCTATGGGTGAGGAGTCTAATCATAATGAAATCAAGATGTCAGCCAGGACTGTTATTTCATCCATGGCTTGGGGTCCTCTGCCATGTTCACTGGTTGGCAGGATTCAGGATCTTGTAGTTGTGGAATTGGGATTCTGAGCTCCTACAGGCCACCTACTGTTCTCTGCCAGTTGGCCTTTTTCATGACCATGAGAGTTTGGTTCTTCAAGGTGAACAAGATAGTCTCTGCTTTTTTCAGATCTTTGTGTCTTTTACCTTGGGCCTCTAGAATTTTTTTTGTACAGCCCACTTGATCAGGTCAGGCCTAGTCAGGATATGATTAACCAAAAAACTCCACTCAGTGCCATCGAGTTGATTACAACTGGTAGTTACCCCAATTGGGTTTCCAGTGCCTCATCTTTCTTCCACAGAGGAGGTGGTAGGTTTGAACTACTGACCTTTTAGTTAGCAGCCAAATGCCTTAACTACTACACTACCAGAGCTTCCTAGGATATAATTCCAAAATCAAACTCACTGCCGTTGAGTCGATTCAACTCAAAGTGAACCCTCCTTGAATTTCTGAGGTGATATCTCTATGGAAGTAGATTACTCAGTCTTCCTTCCGAGGAGTGGCTGGTGGGTTTGAACCACCAGGCTTCTGGTTAGCAGTCAAATGCCATAGGCATTACACCACCAGAGCTCCCAAGATTAGAGACCTTAATTACATTTACAAATTGGCCATGGAGCACCAGAGGGGCAACATTCAAACGGAGGAAAAGCAGGACACACAGAAGTGCCTAACTAAAAAGGGCACAGGGAGGGGGGTGGTTACTGGGAAGGGAGAGGAGGAGAGTAGGTTAGGGTTGCGGATGGTAACTGGGGAGTGAAACCAAATGTACATGAAATGTTGCATGTAAAACAAATTCTGCTCTGTAAATTTGCACCTAAAGCACACTTTAAAAAAAAATTACATTTACAAAATCCCTTTGACTTTGCCATGTAAGATAACATGATCATGTTAATGATATCCCATCATATTCATAGGTCCTATCCACACTCAAAGTGAGGGCATTATATAGGACATCTATACCAGGGGATGAAAATTTGGGAGCCAATCTTAGAATTCTGCCTACCATGCCTGGGGTTGAAAGTTGAAGAAGAGATGGATTTCATAGAGTTATGAGAAAGCTAGTGTCAATGATGGAAGTATTCAATATTTTGATTACAGTTCTGGTTTCACAAGTATCTACCTTTATGAAAATGCATCAGATTGTAGACTTATAAATACATAAAATTACTGCCTATAAATTATTCCTCAAAAAATTTTTAAATAAAAAAAAAAACTGTATTGTATTCATTCATCAGATTGATGTATTATTGAAAGTCTAAAAATAGCAAGTGTAAGCAATAATGTTACATAACAAATACATTTACAGTGCTGGGATAAAGGTGTAAATTGGAGAGGAATTGGGTCATCTTCTAGAAAGATGTATATAGCCATACCATATGACCTGGCAATTCCACTGTATCACAGGAACGCTAACCCATCTATGAATAAACACAAAGATGAATAAACATTGATGCAATAACAAAAATTGAAGACAGCCTAAATGATCATTATCATAAAAATGGATAGACAGCATATTCATTAAAAGGTCATATATAGGAGCTAAGATGAATGAACTTGATCTGTGTATGTCAACATAGATAGGTCTCAAAACCTAATGCTACCTAAAGAAAACAAGTTGTAGAATGGTTGTTCAGTATAGCATTTATAAAACAAAAATTGCAAAATATTGCTGCATTATTTATTGACATACACACACACACACACACACACATACATATATACACACATACATACATTTATATGTGTGTGTGTGTGTGTGTAAAATAAACAGGAGAAAAGTGTGGCAGTCTGCTTCCATAAAGATTACAGCCTTGAAAACCCAATGTGGCAGTTCTACTCTGTACTATAGGGTCATCAGGAGTTCAAATCAACTGGATGGCAATAGATTTGTTTTGTTTTATATGTAGTAAATATACGTAAAAATGTGACTAGGTAAATACATAACAAATTTGTGAACTGGGGAGAGGGGAATGAAGCTGAAATGAGACATAAAGGAGATACCAGTTTCATCACTGATGTTTTTATGTTGAAATTTTTTAATATGAAAAATATTAAATTTTGTTAATTCTGAGTGGAAGGGTGTTAGTGAAGGTTTGTTTTGTTTGTCAAGTATTATGTGTAACTCCTATCAAACCATTGGAACTGTCGGTTTATTGTAATGTGATGGTTTTCATGTTGCTATGATGCTAGAGGGAGCTCTGGTGGTGTAGTGCCTAAGGCATTTGACTGCTAACCAGAAGGCTGGCTGGTGGTCCAAACTCACCAGCCACTCCTCAGAGGGAAGATTGGGTGGTCTACTTCCATAGAGATACCACCTGGGAAATGCAAGGAGGGGTCGGTATGAGTCAGGATCAACTCAACGCAGTGAGGTTTTTTTTTTTTTTTAATGATGCTAAAAACTATGTCACCAGTATTTCATATACCAGCAGGGCCAACCATGATGGAAAGATTTCAGCAAATCTTCCAGACACACAGAATAGGAAGAAAGGCCTGATGATCTACTTTTAAAAATTAGCCAGTGAAAACACTGGACCACAACATAGAATTCTAGAAAATTAGTCCCGTAGGTTGGAAGGCATTCAAAATACACAGTGGCTGCAACAGTAAATTAAGGCATAACAAGTGATTGTGAAGATGGTACAGGACTGGGAAACATTTCATTCTGTTATACACGGGGTTTTCATGAGTTGAAGCCAACTCTATGGCAGCTAACAACCACCACCACCCTGGGGAAAACATCAGACAAACCTAATTTGAAGGAATATTCTATAAAATACGGTAAATCCTCAAAACTGTCAAGGTCATGAAACACAATGAACGCCTGAGACACTGAATGCCTTTTAGAGGAGCATAAGGAGATATGAGTGGGCTCTGATGGTACATAGTTAAAGTATTTGGCTTCTAACCAAAATGCTGGCAGTTTGAATCCACCAGCTTGCAAGGGGAGAAAAATATAGCAGTTTGGTTCTATAAAGATTTATAGCCTTGGAAACTCTAGGGAGCAGTTATACTCTGTCCTATAGGGTTGCTATGAGTCAGAATAGACTTAATGGCAGTGAGATTGGTTTTTAGGTTTTAAGGAGATATGATGACTTGTTGTAATATGGTGTTATGGATTGGATCTTGGAAGAGTAAAAGAACATTAGGTTAAAAACTAAATAAATTGGATTAAAGTATTGCTAAAGGGACAAGGAAGCAGTATCTTCTGACCTCTTCTAACTACATAATGGGAAGATGGAATCACCATCAGCAGCCCAAGGCCTGTTCTTATGAGGCCAGGCATGCCACCACCCTCCAGCCCTCTTATTAACCTTGTCACCAAGCATTCCTCCTGAGGCACCCACCACTACTCTGCTGGGTTTGATAATTCACTGAAGTGGTCACATAGAACTCACAGATTATAGGGTTTCTTAGGGAAGTAACAGGCTACAATTCAAGTTCAGAAATGCAGTCAGTCTCTCTCTCTCTCAGCTGGCATTCTCTCTCTGTAGCACATCTCTCTCTCAGCAGAGCATATATTTTGTGTCTCTCTCAGTGGCATGTCTCTCTCACATCTCTCTCATCAACACATCTCTCTCAGACAGCAGTCAAAGAGAGATTCTTTCTGCCTCTAGGATGGCTCATTTTAAGCATGGCAGAGTACCAAAACTAACCAATCCCAACATCAGAATTCTATACACCTGAAAGAGCAAACTTCCCAGAAGATTGCTTCCAGCTGCTCCAACAGAAATACACCAGATGGATAACTTTAATAATAAGGAACTACTCAGTTGCTCATGGAAAATTCTACCAGGGAATTTACAAAAGCTATGGCTAGATAAGTATGTAATATACTACACCATGTGTGTGAGATTTAATTAGGACTAATGTGCAAATATTGGATCATTAGTTGTGACAAATGTACCATAGGAATATTAACAATAGGAGAAACTGAGTGTGGGTTATATAGAAACTCTCTGTAACATTTATATTGTAAACTTAAAACTTCTAAAATAAAAAGTTTATTACTAAAAAAAAAAAAAAAAAGCACCACATGGAGCTCCAGGGAAGTAGCTGATGGAGTGTAATCTCGAGATATACTGCTTTGAAGGGAGGCAGGTCTGCAGTAAAATCCTGTCTCTACCACCTACTGGCCTTGTTGCCTTTGACAAGTTATGAAACTACTTCTAATTTCCCTTTCCTCTTTTGAAAAATGTGGACAGTCCCCATCTTATAACATCACAGATGCATTAAATGAGACAATGTGTCTGGTGGTGCAGTGGGTAAGGCATTTGGCTGCTAACCAGGAGGTTGCTGGTTCAAACCCATCAGCTTCTCTGTAGGAGAAAGATGAAGCAATCTACTTCCATAAAGATTTATGGCCTTGGAAACCCAGTGAGGGGTCACTGTGAGTCAAAATCACTTGATGGCAGTAGGTTTAAGGGCTCCATAAAAATTATTTAGTATTCCATTTTTATTATAAGTACCAACATTATTACATCAGATGTGTTTGTTTTGCTCAGATAAGAAAACCATAGAATACAAAATTTTGTTTATTTACAATTTTTAAGAAGCAAGTTTGAATTGTCTGGTTTTAACATACTGCGCCATGAGGTAGGTTTCCAACCATGTTATTAA
>NW_006921788.1:611205-611889 GCF_000298275.1 Orycteropus afer afer
AAGTAGAGGGTCGGTGAAAAAGGGGAAGACCCTCAGTGAGATGGATTAACACAGTGGCTGCAATGATGGCTTAAGCATAGCAAGGATTGTATTGGTGGCACAGGACAGGACAGTGTTTTGTTCTGTTGAGCATTTCACTTTGAGCTCTACTCAGCACCACCTAACAACAAAAGAATCCTTCTTATTATTACATATGCCCAATTTCATCGCATGAGATGCATCCTCATAGGAAGGATGAAGCAATATCCCACCTCTTGTCATAGATTTTTTTATTAAATTAAATATTATGCCCATTATGAAAAATCATGTTTTCATAGAATAATTCATGGAAAGAAGAAAATGTTCATACTCTTCATCAGGGGACAAAAAGACAGAATTAAGCTTTATTTGAAGATTAATCCCCATTTCAGAAAATGAAGAAAAGGGGGTAAATATCATTTGCATTGAGAAAGTACCCTTCACTGGAAGAGTAGTCTTCTGAGTGGTGGGATTCAGTAGGCACTATATTTTTTTTTGTATTTTACAGATGATAATAGGTATAACTTCACCAGGGTTACAGGTGAGGAGAGACAACTCAGTGATGCCTAATGTAGCCAGTGGGAAGAGCAGGAGAAAGGGAATTAAAAGCCAGGAAGCCAGAGAGAAGAGCAATCAGCCAAAGGGATTAGTTGAGGAGAGGAAACT
>NW_006921788.1:615210-616032 GCF_000298275.1 Orycteropus afer afer
GAGGCCTTCAACGAGATGGATTGACACGGTGGCTGCAATGATGGGCTCAAGTATAGCAGGGATTGTGAGGCTGGCGCGGGATCGGGCAGTGTTTCATTCTGCTGTGCATGGGGTCGCTATGAGTTGGAAATGACTTGACGGCACTTAACAACAACAACAGCAATAGGTATAACTTAAGAAAATGAAAGGATATAAGGCAGGTATAATTTAATTTATCATTATGGTTATACTTGATACAAATCATTAAAGGCAAATTATGGTATGTAGCTAGATTAGAGTCTAGTAGAAGATTCCTTGTGTACAAATATGCCTCAGAGCACTGCTCTGCCTACAATAGTATTACAGTTAGCATTTTGAGCTTTACTATAAACCAGACACACTTCTAAGCTCTTGACAGATAATATTTTATTTAATCCTTATAGACCTCATAAAGATGAGTCCATTCTGGCCTTGTTGCAACTTGGGGTCTGGGATTAGCCTTCCAAAGTTCAAATCTAGGCTTTACCATTTATTACATAGGTGACCTTGGGCAAGTTGCTTGACTTCTCTGAATCTCAATAGGAGCATCTGTACAATGGGAATAGTAGTAGCATCTATGCTTTATAACTCCCTGTTGTTGAATCAGTTTGAACTCATAGGGATCCCCATTGGGTTTATGAGGCTGTAAATCTTTATAAAACAGCTGCAGAGTTTGAATCACTGACCTTTTCATTAGTAGCCAAATGCCTGTACCATTACATCACCAAAACAGAGTTGTTATAAATGCTAAATGAACTAATAATAATATAATATTTATTTATTTATTTATTTGACCGGTAGTAA
>NW_006921788.1:616132-700047 GCF_000298275.1 Orycteropus afer afer
TCAACAAAAGTTTGCTATAATTGTCCCCATTACACAAACAAAAACTTTTTCTTTTCTTTTCTTTTTTTTTTTTTTTTTTTGGTGATTTGGGTAGAAGTTCACAGAGCAAATCCGTCTTCCATATAGCAGTTCACATATACTTTGTCTCATGACATTGACTGCAATCTCCCACAATGCAACAGCTCTCCTTCTACTTCCTCCCTATAGCTACCTCTTCCATGTGTCCTTCCCTCCCACGCACTTCTGCTCCCCAACTGTCTCCTTGTGCATACACAGCCCTTCTAGTCTCCCATGATTGAGCTCTCCAAGGACTGTATCTACTTAATGTAAATGTTTGGCTCATATGCCTGTCTTTTGTTTGACTGGAAGCCACAAGAGTGAGTTGAATTCCAGACCTGAAGGACAGCTAGGGGCCATAGTCTCAGGGGTTCCAACAGGCTCTATCATATCCCTTTAAAAAAAAAAACAAACATTGTTCTCCCACTCTATCCAGGATTGCCTATAGATATTCCCATCAGAATGGCTGACATTGGTGGCCAGGCACTATCTAGTTCTTCTGGTCTCATAGCTATATACGCTGAGGATTGATTGCATGGTGTACCTGCCACTTGGACTAATTGTTTCCATGCATCTTTGGTTTTCTTCATTCTTCTGTGTTCTGGTTGTGGACAGACCCATTATTGCATCTAGATGGCTGCTTTCAAGTGTTTAAGATCCCAGTCTGTACTCACCAAAGTACGATGTGGAACAATGTTTTTGTGTAGTATGTTATGCTAATTGAGCTTGATGTCCCCTGCAATCATGGTCCCAAGCCCACAGGTCCAACTACTCACTCCCTCCGGGTCAGTGGCTATGGCCAAGAAGTGACTACAACCTTGTCCTTTGTCAGCTCTTCTACATATCTGGAAATTCTTACACAACATAATAATACACTTGTAGAAACCTTGTCTGCCAACCCTATATATGGTTATGGGCACACTTCCCCCTGCATAGACAAACCTAATCATTCAGCCTGTCCACCTATTTATCCACCTGTAGATGAATGTTTTCCATCACTGACAACACAGTACTGCATGTGCAAAAGGGTTCATCTTTGTTGTCTGTACCTCCCATGCACCTCTCTATGTCTTCGTCTTCCTCAATGGCACTGTGTTGATTGCACACATTTGGTACATTGTCCTTCTCTTCACTCAAATTGACACTTGTCTCTACCTTTCTAGCAGTGTTCCCTCCCCTCTGCTCCCAAACCTGGTAACCAACAAAGAAATTTTCCTTCCATATATACACCTTTCTTTGACTTTTTACAGTAACAGACTAGTACAATATTTGTCCTTCTGTGATTGACTTATTTCACTCAGCATAATGTCTTCCAAGTTGATCCATTTTATGCCATGTTTTTCAGATTGTATGTTATTCTTTAGGGTTGCATAGTATTCTATTGCGTGTATGCATCATAGTTTGCTTATCCATTCTTCTTTGGATGGGCATCTTGGTTGTTTCCATCTTTTTTGCTATTGTAAATAGTGCTGTGATGAACATGGATGTGCACCTATCTGTTCTTGTTCTGGCTGTCACTTCTTTAGGATATATATCTTGTAATGGAATGGCTGGGTCAAATGGTATTTCTAACTCCAGCTTTTTAAGGAATCACCATACTGTTTTCCACAGTGGTTGTATCATTTGATAGTCACACCAGCAGTGTATGAGAGTTCCAACCTCTTTACATCCTCACCAGCATTTGCTATTTTCTGTCTTGTTGAACTTTTGCTACTAGTGCTGGGGCAAGATGGTATCTCATTGTTTTGATTTGCATCTCTCTAATGGCTAATAACCAGAAGGCTGGCAGTTCAAACCCACCAGCCACTCCTCGGAAGGAAGGTTGGGCAATCCTACTTCCGTAGTGATACTGCCTCGGAAACCCAAGGAGGGGTCGCTATGAGTCGGGGCCGACTCGATGGCACATAACAACAACAACAACAATGGCTAATGAGGAGCTGTGGTGGCGTAGTTCCTAAGGCATTTGACTGTTAACCAGAAGGTTGTCGGTTCAAACCCACCAGCCACTTCTCAGAAGGAAGATTGGGCAATTTACTTCCATAGTGATACTGCCTCAGAAACCTAAGGAGGGGTCGCTAAGAGACTTGATGGCAGTGAGTTGAGTTTTGGTTTTTGAATGGCTAATGATCATGAACATTTCTTTGTGTGTTTATTGGCCACCTGAATATCTTCTTTGGTGAAGTGTCTGTTCATGTCTTCTACCCATTTTTGAATTGGATTATTTTCTTTGTTGTCGAGGTATTGGAGTTCTCTGTACATTGTAGAGATAGGTATTTGAGTTCTCAGTAAATTTGAGATAAGTCCTTTGTCAGATATGTCATTGCCGATTATTTTTTCCCAGTCTGTAGGTTCTCTCTTTACTCTTTTGGAGAAGCACATAAAAATTTAATTTTTAGAAGGTCACATTCATCTAATTTATCTTCTACTTTTTTTGTGTTTTGGGTTATGCATGATAGTGTATTTATGCCATAGATTAGGGCTGCTAAATTTGCCCCTACTTTTTCTTTGAGGAACACTATACTTTTAGGTTTTACATTTAAGTCTTTGATCTATTTGGAGTTAGTTTCTGTATATGGTGTAAAGTACAAATCTTGTTTCATTTTTCTGCAAATGGATATCCAGTTTTGCCAGCACCATTGGTTAAACAGACAGTCTCTTCCCATTTAATGGATTTCAGCCCTTTGTCAAAGATCAGCTGACCAGAGGTCAATGGATCTATTTCTGGGTTCTCAATTCTATTCTATTGGTCTATGTGACTGTCATTGTACCAATATCAGGCAGTTTTGACTACTGTGGCTGTATAGTAGGTTTTGAGATGCGGGCGTGTGAGACCTCCTACTTTGTTATTTTTCTTCAATAGTGCTTTGCTTATCCAAGGTCACTTTCCTTTCCATATAAAGTTAGTGATTGGTTTCTCCATATCCTTAAAAAATGTTGATTGGATCTGGATTGAGATTGCATTGAATGTATAGATTGCTTTGGGTAGAATTGACATTTTCACAATGTTCAGTCTTCTTATCCATGAGCATGGGATGTTCTTCCGTTATGTAGATCTCTTAAGGTTTCTTCGAGTAGTGTTTGTAGTTTTCTTTGTACAGGTCTTTTGTGTCCCTGGTAAGATTTATTCCCAAGTATTTAATTTTTTTTGGTAGCTAGTGGAAGGAAGATTGGGCAATCTGCTTCCACAGAGATGTCACGTTGGAAACCCAAGGAGGGGTTGCTATGAGTTGGGATGGACTTGACTGTAGTGAGTTTGGATTGTAAATGGTATTGATTTCCTTATTTCCTTTTCAGCAATCTCTTTGCTGGTGTAGAGGAAGCCAACTGATTTTGGGATGCTGATCTTACCCTGCTACTATGCTAAATCTCTCAATTAGTTCCAGTAGTTCTTTTGCCAATCTCTTGGGTTTTCTGTATATAGCACCACATCATCAGCAAATAAGAATAGTTTTACTTCTTTACATATTTGGATGCCTTTGATTTCTCTTTCTTGCCTTACTGCCCTGGCTAGGACTTCCAATATAATATTGAACAGAAGTGGTGATAGAGGGCATCCTTATTTGGTTCTTGCTGGCAAGGGGAATAGTTTCAGTCTCTCTCCATGGAGAATAATGTTGGCTGTTGGTTTTGCATATAAGCCCTTTATTATGTTGAGGAATGTCCTTTCTATTCCTATTATGCTGAGAGGTTTGATCAGGAATGGGTGTTGGATTTTATCAAATGTCTTTTTTGCATTGACTGATGTGATCATGTGATTCTTTTCCTTTGTTTTAGTTATGTGATGGATGACATTGATTGTTTTTCTAATGTTGAATCTTGCATACCTTATACGAACCCCACTTGGTTGTAATGTATTTTTTTTTCTGATATGTGCTTTGAGTCTTTTGGCTAGGATTTTGTTGAAAATTTCTGCATCTATGAGGGATATTAGTCTGTAGTTTTTCCTTTTAATGATGCCTTTGCCTGATTTTGGCATCAAGGTTATGCTTGCTTCATAAAATGAGTTAGGGAGGATTCCATCATTTTCTATGTTTTGGAATAGTTTGAGTAGGATTGGTGTCAGTTCTCTGAATGTTTGGTAGAATTCTCCGGTGAAATTGTCTGGGCCAGAACTTTTTTTGTTGGTAATTTTTTTATGACCTACTCAATTTCTTCTTTTGTTACGGGCTTTTTCAACTTTTTCATCTCAGTCTGTCTTAGTTCAGGTAAGTAGTGTGTTTCTAGAAATCTGTCCATTTCTTCCAGATTTTCAAATATGCTGGAGTGCAGTTCTTCATAGTATCCTGATACTATCTTTTTTATTATTTTATTTCAGTTGGTTCTGTTGTGATGTCACCCAGTTTGTTTATTAATTATGTTATTTGTATTTGCTTCCTCTTTTCCTTTGTTAAATTTGCCAGTGGTTTGTCAATTTTATTAATCTTTTTTTTTTTAAAAAAAAAACCTTCTGGTCTTGTTGATTTTTTTCTATTGTCTTTCTATTTTCTGATTCATTTATTTCTGCTCTAATATTCATTATTTCCTTTCTTCTGGTGGCTGTAGGCTTTTCTAGCTGTTCTTTTTCTAATTGTTGGAGATGGTGGTTTAAGGTGTTGATTTTGGCTTTCATCTTTTTTGATGTGTGCATTTATTGCTATGAATTGACCTCTGATCACTGCTTTTGTTGTGTCCCAAAGATTTTGGTATGTTGTGTTTTCATTCTCATTTGATGCAAGGGATTTCTTAATTTCATTTTTATTTCTTTTATCCAGTCTTTCTTAAGGAGGGTATTGTTCAGTTCCCATGTGTTTGCTCCTTTCCCATTGATCTTCCTGTTGTTGAATTTTAATTTTATAGCATTGTGATCTGACAAGAGGCTTTGCAGTATTTCAGTGTTTTAAAATTTATTGAGGCTTGCTTTATGGCCTAACATATGATCTATCTTGGAGAATGTTCCATGTGCACTGGGAAAGAATGTATATCGTGCTGTTGTTGGGTGAAGGGCTCTGTAGATGTCTATATGGTCAAGTTGGTGGATTGTATTGTTTAGTTCTTCTGTGTCTTTGTTGTTCTGTCTTTGAGTAAAAGTGGTGTATTAAAGTTTCCTGCTATGACTATGGAGTCATCTATTTGACTTTTCTGTTAAAGTCTGATTTATGTATTTTAGGGCTCTTTCACTGGGTCCATAAACATTTAATATGGTTTTATCTTCTTGTTTGATTAATCCTTTAATCATTATATAATGTCCTTCCTTGTCTCTTATGGTAGTTTTTGTCTTAAAGTCAATTTTATTGGAAATTAATTGCTACTCTTGTTCTTTTTTCATTTCAGTGATATATCTTTTTCCAACCTTTGATTTTTAGTTTTTTTTTTTTGTCTTTCCCTCTAAGATATGTCTCTTGTAGACAGCATATTGATGGGTTATGTGTTTTGTTATCCATTCTGCAACTCTCCTTCTCTTGAGTAATACATTTAATTCATTGACATTCAGTGTAATTATTGACATGTACGAATTTGTTGCTGTCATTTTGTATGTGTCTTTTTGTGGTGTTCCTGGTTTCTTTGTTCCATGTAATTTTCTGTACTGAGCTTCTTTTGTTTATGAATTGTGTTATCATTTCCTTCGTTGCTATTGTTTTAGTATTTGCTAAGTATTTGTGCTTGTCCCCTTTTCTATTATGATGTAAAATTTATAATTTTTCTTTGAGGTTACCCTGTGTTGTATAATTTTCTCCCTGAGTTTAGAACAGTCCATTCTATCTTGCAGTTGTGTTGACTTCCTCACCCTTAAAAGTTCTGTAACTACACTATGTTTTCCCTGTTTTTGGTTAGTAGTTGTCCTCATATGCCAATTGATGTCTCTGATTTCCTGTTTACACTCTTACAAGCTTATTTTATTTTGTATACTTCCATAACTGGGTGGTTTCTGGGTTATGTTGTCATGTATATTAATGGTTGGTTGTTGTTTGCTATTATTGGTTCTCTGTTCAAAGGACTCTCTTTAGCATCTCTTGTAAGGTTGATCTGGTTTTCAACAAATTCCCTTCATTTCCACTTATCTGGAAATCTCCTAATTTCACCATCATTTTGGGGGGCCAGTTTTGCTGAGTATATAATTCTTGGTTGGAAATTTTTCTCTTTCAGTGTTTTATATATACCATACCATTGCCTTCTTGCCTGCATGGTTTCTGTTGAGAAATCAGAGCTTATTCTTATTGGCTTCCCTTTGTAGGTAACTTTTCATTTTTCCCATGCTGCTTTCAGGATTCTTTCTTTGTCTTTGGTTTTGGTGAGTTTGATGATGATATATTTTGGGGATTTTCTTTTGGTATCTATCCTGTTTGGGGTTTATTGGACTTCCTGAATGGATATATTCTCATCTTGCATCATATCAGGGACATTTTCTTCCAATAAATCTTGGACAATTTTCTCAGCACTTTTCTTTTTCTCTTCTTGTTCTGGAATTCCAGTTACCTGTAGGTTATTCCTTTTGATGGTATCCCACATGAATCTTAGGTTTTCTTCATTTTGTTTCATATTTTTTCTGATTGATTCTTTTCCGGAAAAGTTTTCAGATATTTGTCTTCAGTCTCATTTATTATGTTTTCCATTGATTCAGTTCTGCTCCTTTGCCCCTTGAATATGTTATCTATTTCTGAAAATTTAGTATTAATTTTCTGGATTTCTGTCTGTAGATTTTGTATCATTTCTAATTTTTCATTTATTTTGTCATTTTTTTCTTGTATTTTCTTCCAAAGTTGTTTTAGGGTTTTGTCTATGTTTTCCTCAATTTTGTCAATGTTTTCCTTGATTTGTCTTTCAATCTACTGATGGTACCTAAATATTGTTGTTGTTGTTGTTATGTGCCATCAAGTCGGCCCTGACTCATAGCGACCCCTCCTTGGGTTTCCGAGGCAGTATCACTATGGAAGTAGATTGCCCCATCTTCCTTCCGAGGAGTGGCTGGTGGGTTTGAACCGCCAGTCTTCTGGTTAGCAGTCAAGTGCCTTAGCCACTATGCTACCAGAGCTCCTGAATATATAGTTCTTTTGAATTCCTTATTTGGGAGTTTGAATGCTGCTTCTTCCTCAGGGATTTATTCTGGATCTGTATCCTGCTCCTTTGTTTCTACCACTTTATCTTCTTTCTTTGTGTGGACTGTGATGGTCTGTTGCCACAGAGACATTGTGACTTTGTTGTATTTTTATTTAATTGGTAATTGTATGCCAGAGTGATTCACCCAAAATTTTCAGGATTTTTTTTTTTTTTTTTTGATGTAAGTGTGGAAGCAGGATACTGTGCTCCTCTGTTCGCTAATTGGCAGCACTTATTCTCTCATCACCTGTCTCCTGGTGGGTGTGATAGAGAACAAGAGTGGCTGCACAGATCTCTGTTAACTGTTTGTGAAGAGCAGTTAAGGGTGACTCAGGTTCTTATTGGTAGTCATATATCATAGGCCAGTTGGTGCAGAGGAAGTGGTGGCTCTCACTCAGTAAGTGGAGCTGCAAGAGATGCGGGTGTGGTTGGGTCATATCGGTATGGTTACTGTCTCCCACTCCATTAGACAAAAAAAACAATCAAAAAACCAAAAAAGTTAAAGCAAGAAGACAAAAACACACACTGCATAAACACACAGCAACAATCACCAAAAAGGGAAACGAGGAAAAAAGGAAAAAGAGGAAAGGCAATAAATGAGAGAAAATATTTAATTAAATACTTTTAAAAACCACAAGAAATATGAAGGGAAAATGAAAATAAATCTGCAATATCTAGGGAGGGAGGTATAAGAGAAAAGAGGTGAGTAGGAAAATAATGAAGAAAAAGAATGGGAAAATGCAAAAAGAAAACAAGGAGTGGGAAGAACCACAAGAAAGAAAAAAAAAAAAAGGGAACCAGGAAAAGGGAAGAGCAAAAAAGCCAATAACTAGAACCTGGGAAAGGAAGAAGAAAGAATAGTAATAAAAAGGATGAAAAAAAGAAAAGGAATAAAAACAGTAATAATAATTTTAAAACAGACAAAAACAAATGAACTAATATAGATGGATGGATAGATAGGTAGATAGATAGATGATAGACAGACAAATAGATAGATAAATAAATAGATAGGGCACCCAGGCTCTATCAGAGTATACAGACTGGATGGAATTCCTGCTGGCCCAGAAGATGAGTTCACCAAGAGGGTGTGAGATATAAGAGTAACAAGGAGAATGTCGCACATTTCCAGTCCTCAGTGCCTGAAATGTCCTTGCAGACCCATCATATGGAGCCTATTCTTAGGTCCCTGAAATCTAAGAGAATGCTGTCACTTTAAGTATCCAAAATGGTTGAATCACTTGTAAACATTCCAAATGGCTACACCCTCTGTATAGCCAAAAGTCCACAGCTCAGCCCATCTCCCTCTTTGCTACTTCCTCTTTTCTTCACCACCCATCAGTGCAGTCCTCCATGCAGTCTCTGATTAGCAGGGCTGATTTTTAGGTTAATTCTTAGGTCCTAACACCACTTGGCAATATCCAAGCTGCCCGTGCTGTCAGGATGACTAACAGTCCACAGCTCCATATGTCTCCTTTTTCAGTGTTTTCATGCAGGTTCTTCTACTAGTTAGAGTTTAGTCCACTTCTATATCCTTCCCTTTAAAGCTCAGGGCTCCAGGATTATCTTCTGTATCTGTATTAACTGGTTCTCCTTTTCTTTGTTGAAGAGGATCTGTGTAGTTTGTCTGCCTATTCTGCCATCTTACTGGCCCTCCTTTTTTTTTTTTTTGGTCCCAGATGAAAACTTTTATGACTTAGAGAAGCTGAGTCATTTGCCAAAGTCATTTCCTATGAGTAGGGAAGAATTCAGACCTTGTGTTCTCCAAACTAAATTTTTAATAATTACACCAGGGATTACTTTCATTGCTAAATAACATGAAGCTTAAGACTTCAGAAACAATTGACTTGGGCTGGATCTTTATTTATTTATTTTTTTTTTCAGTCTTAGTAAATAAGTGCTTTGACCTTGAATTCAGTTTCAAAATTAATTTAATTTTAAAACAATTCTGTAACTATATCAAGCCTTCTAGGTCTATCAGAATAAATATGTCATCTTGATGGCTACATTTGTTGAAAAAAAAATCACACAACAGAAGAATGCCTTCCCAATTTTTAACTTGGAAGGAGTAAAAATCTTTGAATTTGAAAAGAAAAAAAAAAATCTCATGCTATTTGTTTAAAAGGATGAGTTATATAAAATATCATGTTCTTTATCACACACACAGACACATACACACATATAAATTTTATTACAAATCTTCAAGAAGATAATAAAATGTAAAAGATTCTGTTACCTTGATTTTATTTACTGCTTTTTTTTTTTTTTTTTTAAGGCTAACTCTGAGCTATATCTATATTGATGTACAAGATAAACCATATCTTGGTATATTTTAGCTTGTCTGAAAGTCATTTACTTTGGTTACAGTTCAGAAGATGTATTCTCACTGAAAAATAAAAGATGTATTCACACATTAATCATTTTCCCAGTGCATGAACTGTGTATCAACTAGGATGAGGTGGAAGCTAGCTTTAGGAAGAAAATTAAGTAGTTATAAGAAAGGTCACAGCATGTTTCTCTCCCTTGATGAATTTAGGTAAGCCACATGCATCTTTGGTTCACATAGCAGAAGGACAGGATTAAGGGGGTGGGGGGAGTCTAGCCCCAGCTTCACCTGCAACACTGACTCCCTAAGAAATTTTGACCATCTTATTTATCCTTTCTCCATCTCACCTGTAAAATGAGGAGGAGGTGGATATTAAGGTGGTAGTTCTCTAAATTGGCTGGGCATCAGAATCCCCAGGGGATGGATATAAAACCCACTGTCTTTGAGTTGATTCCACCTCATAGTGATCCTGTAAGACAGAGTAGAACTGCCCCATAGTGTTTCAAAGGCTGTAATCTTTACAGAAGTAGACTGCCACATCTTTCTACCACAGAATGGCTGGTGGGAATGAACTGCTGACCTTTTGGTTGGCAGGTGAGTGCTTTAACCACTGCACCACCAGGGCTCTGAGGGAGGCTATAAAATCCTACATGCTCTTTGGCTTAATACCATAGCTACTTAATCAGAATTTCTAGATGCATGGCTTGCTAATTTGTGTATTAATCAAGTTCATTAGCAAGTTTTCACACAGGCCTCTTGGCCCTTGTCCATTCACTGATCTTCGGGAACAAGCAGGATGATGATTTCCTATTTGCAAGGTCCAGTCCAATTCTCCCATTGTAGGTCAGTGATTCTTTCAGTGTCTCATTCCTCTAGAAATGGAAGCTGACTAATTCCATGATTGCTTCTCAGCTCTGGTTTCTTTGAAACTATTCTTGTCTTTCTGTCTGCTTATCTACTACCATAGTGACACCACCTTGGAAACCCAAGGAGGGGTCACTATGAGTTGGGTCCGACTCGATGGCACACAACAACAACAACATAGTCCACGTGGAATGCTTTTGAAATACAATGCAGGAATACTTCTGCCCTTGTCTTACAACCGATAATTTATTGCTTGAGAATTAAGAAATGAATTGTAGCATTATTTTTGTTTAAATGACAGCTTCTATTTATTTATCAACTACAATGTTTGAGACACCATACTAAGTGTTTGCATATATCACCTTGAATATTCAAAACAAAATCTCAAAGATAAGTGTCATTATTTCCATTTCACAGGTGAGGAAACTGAGGTTCATTGATGATAATTTGGCTGGAGTCATAAAAATTCACTGAGAGAACAAGGATCTAAAATCATTGCTAAAAGACCAGTAACCTGTGGTCATTGCATTGCACCATTGCCTCTCCTAAGTTGCTATCTGCTAGTTGTCTGTCATTTTGTTGTGCAGTGGTGGCTGTGTGTTGCTGTGATTCTGGAAGCTATGCCACCAGTATTTCAAATACCAGCAGAGTCATCCATGGTAGATAGATTTCATTAGAGCTTCCAGACTTTAACAGAATAGGAAGGAACACATGGCAATCTACTTCTGAAATAATTGGCCAGTATAAACCTTATGAATAGCTGCAGAACACTGTCTGATACAGTGCCAGAAAATGAACCCCTCACATTGAAAGGCAGTCAAAATATCAGTAGGCAAGAGCTCCCTCCTCAAAGTCAAGTTGATCTCAATGATGTGGATAGAGGAAAGTTTTTGAGACCCACATTTGCTTATGTAGAATGACTCAAAGTAAGAAGAAACAACTACAAGAATCCATTAATAATATGAACTTGGAATATACAAAGTATGAATCTAGGAAAATGGGATGTCATAAAAAATGAAATGGATAGAGTGGGAGAACAATGTGGAACAAAACTCAAAATCATTTGAAAAAAAAAAGGGACCAGGTTTGCTGGTCTGATAGAGCCTGATGGAACTACTAAGACTATGGCCTTTTTCTGCCCTTCAGGTCTGGAATTAAACCCACACCTGTGGCTTCCATCCAAACAAAAGACAGGCATATTAGGTGAACATTTGCACTAGGCAGATACACTCCTTGGAGAGAACAATCATTGGAGAATAGAAGGGCTGTGTATGCACACTGACATAGCTCAGGGGGCAGGAATGCATGGAGGGAAAGACACAGGGAAGAGGTAACTATAGGGAGGAAGTGAGAGGGGAGCTGTTGCATTGTGGTAAATTATAGTCAACGTCATGAGACAAAGTTTATGTGAACTGATGTATATAAAGTGAATTTACTCTGTAAAATTTTACCCAAATCACAATTTAAAAAAAAAGAAGAAAAGAAAAGAAACTATGATTTAAAAAAAAAAAAAAATGAAGTGTGTAAATATTGAAATCTCAGGCATTAGTGAGCTGAAATGGACTAGTACTGACCATTTTGAATTGGACAATCATACGATCTACTATGCTGGGAATGACAAAGTGAAGAGGAATGAATGGCATCATATTCATCATCATGAAGAACATATCAAGATCTCTTCTGAAATATAATGCTGTCGGTGATAGAATAATATCCATAAGCCTACAAGGAAAACGAGTTAATATGACTTACTCAGATTTGTACACTAATCATTAAAGCCAGAGTTGACGAAATTGAAGAATTGAAGAATTTTTACCAACTTGAAAATGATCAAACATATAATCAAGATGTATTGATAATTACTGGTGACTAATATGTGAAAGTTGGAAACAAAGAAGGATCAGTAGTTGGAAAATATGGCCTTAGTGATAAAAATGACAGAAGAGATTATATGGTAAAATAGTGTAAGACCAATGACTTATTCATTGCAAGTATCTTTTGTATTACCTTAAGTGGCAACTGTACATGTGGACATCACTGGATGGAATCTAACAACTACATCCATGAAAGAGATGATGGAGAAGCTCAATATCATCAGTCAGAACAAAGCCAGGGCCAATTTTGGAATAGACAATCAATTGCTCATTTGTAAGTTCAACTTGAAGCTGAAGAAAATTAAAATAAATATATGAGACCCAGAGTATGGCACTGAGAATATCCTATCTGAATGTCAAGACCACCTCAAGAATAGATTTGATGAACTGAACACTAATGACCAAAGACCAGAATAATTGTGTGATGACAACAAGGACATTATACATGAAGAAAGCAAAAGGTCAATGAGAAGACAGGAAAGGAAGAAAAGGCCAAAATGGATGTCAGAAGAAACTATGAAACTTTCTCTTGAATGTAAAGGGCAGCTTGAGAATATGAAGTACAGTAATATAATGACATGTGAAAAGACCTGGAATTAAAAAACAAAAGTGAAGAACATGCTTGGCATTTCTCAGTTTCAAGCTAAAGGAACTAAAGAAAAAATTCAAGCCTCAAGTTGCAACATTGAAGGAGTCTATGGGGAAAATATTGAATGGCAGAGGAAACATCAAAAGATGTAAGAAATACACAGTCACTGTACCAAAAAGAATTGGTCGACATTCAGCCATTTCAGGAGGTAGCTTATAACCAAGAACTGATGATGTTGCAGAAAGAAGTTCAAGCTGCACTGAAGGAATTGGTACAAGGCTCCAGGAATTGAAGGAATGGCATTTGTGATATCTTGACAAACAGATAAAATGCTAGAAATGCTTACTCATCTATGCCAAGAAATTTGGAAGACAGCTGATGCCCATTCCAAAGAAAGGTGATCCAAGATAATGCAGACATTGTTGAACAATATCATACACTAGTCCAATTTTGCTGAAGATGATGCCAAACTAGTTACAGCAAGATAGCAATAGGGAACTTCCAGAAATTTAAATTGGATTCAAAAGAGGACTTGAAATCAGGGATAGCATTGCTGATGTCAGGTGGATCTTGACTGAAAGCATGAAGTACCAGAAAGATATTTACTTGTGTTTTATTGACTTGGGAAAGGCATTTGACTGTGAGGATTATGGATAACACTGTGAAGAATGGGAAACCCAGAACATTTCATTGCACCCATGCAGAACATGTACATAGACCAATAGGCAGTTGTTCAAACAGAACAAGGGAATAGTGCATGGTTTAAAATCAGGAAAGGAATGCATCATAGTTGTATCCTTTCACCATATGTATTCAGTGTTTATGCTGGGCAAATAATCAGAGAAGCTATGCTATATGAAGAAGAGTGCAGCATCAGGATTAATGAGAATGCTCATTAACATCTTGTGCTATGCAGGTGACCTTGCTGGCTGAAAGTGAGGAAGACCTGCAGCATTTACTGATAAAGATCAAAGACTATAGCCTTTAGGATAGATTACACCATAACATAAAGAAAACAAAAATCCTCATCTCTCGGTCAATAACCAACATTATGATAAATGGAGAAAGGATGGAAGTTGTCAGGGATTTCATTTTACTTGGATCCATAATCAACCCCCATGGAAGCAGCAGTCAAAAAATCATAGGATGTGTTTCACTGGGCAAATCTGCTGCACTTCTTTAAAGTGTTAAAAGGCAAAGATGTAACTTTGGGACTAAGATGTGCCTGATCTAAGCCATAGTGTTCTCAGTCATCTCATATGCATGTGAAAGATGGACAGTGAATAAGAAGACCAAAGAAGAATTGATGTCTTTGAATTATGGTGTTGGTGAAGAATATTGGATATACTATTGCTAAAGGGCCAGGGAGGCAGCATCTTTTGACCTTTTCTAAATACACAAGAGGAAGACAGAATCACCATCAGCAGCCCAAGGCTTGTTCCTATGAAGCAAGATATGCAGCCACCCTCCAGCCCTCTTACCAACCTTGACACCAGCCATCCCTACTGCAGCACCCACCACCTCTTTGCTGGGTTTGATAATTTGCTACAGTGGCCATGCAGGACTCACAGATTATGGGGTTTATTAGGGCAGCAATGGGCTACAACTCAAGTTCAGGAACTCCCTCAGGATTCAGTTCCTCAACTAGGACAGTCTCTCCTCTGCTGTGCCCTTAGACACACCTTTCTGGCCCTTGGCCTCTCAGCCAGCTAAGCTGGACACTCTGTCCCATGCCTCCATGCTCTCAGTTCCACTGCCACTGTCTGTCAGCCAGGCTTCTCTCTCAGCCAGGCCTCTCTCTCTCTCTCTCTCTCTCTCTCTCTCTCCCAGCCAAGAGTGAAATTCTCTTCTGCCTTTAGGAGGGCTCATTTTAAGCCTGACAGACTAGTAAAAGTAACCAATCCCAAAATCAGAGGTCTACACACCTGAAAGAGAGTAAATTTTCTTTGTGCTGCTCTAACAGAAATACCCTAGATGGATGACTTTAACAATCAGGAGTGTAAAAACAGCTACTCAGTTTCTCACAGCAAATTCCACCATGGAGTTAATTGCCAGTCTCATTATAGGAAATATCTACTACTAGCTGCCCAACCAAGTTACACATATTTACATGGTCCTACCCAGTAATCTAGGAGCTCTGGTAGCATAGTGGCTAAGGCACTTGACTGTTAACCAGAAGGCCGGCGGTCCAAACCCACCAGCCACTCCTTGGAAGGAAGATGGGGCAATCTACTTCTGTAGTGATACTGCCTTGGAAACCCAAGGAGGGGTCGCTATGAGTTGGGTTCGACTCACGGCACATAACAACAACAACCCAGTAATCTAGTGGGAGTTACAAAGATTATGGCTGGAAAAGCCATACCATGCCATTCACTACACTGCAACCATGAACTACCAGAAGAATGAAGAAATTTGTACAGACTTTGTCTTTGGACATGGTAAAAGGAGGGAACAGTCCTTGGAGAAGGACAGCATGCTTGGAAAAATTGAAGGTCAGCTAAAAAGAGGAAGTTCCTCAATGAACTGGATTGCCACAGTGGCTGCAACAATGGGCTCGAAGATAGCAATCATTATGTGGATGTTGCAGGACCTGAAAATGTGGTGTTCTTTCATATGGAATTGCTCTGAGTTGGAACCAACTCAACAATACCTAACAACAACAACAAGTTGCTATAAACAACTTAAATATCCAACAATAGGGAGAACATTCAAGTAAATTATTTTATATCCACTAGGAATTCTGGTAGCGTAGTGCCTAAGGCACTTGACTGTTAACCAGAAGGCTGGCGGTTCAAACCCGCCAGCTACTCCTCGGAAGGAAGGTTGGGCAATCTACTTCCGTAGTGATACTGCCTCAGAAACCCAAGGAGGGGTCGCTATGAGTTGGGTCCTACCCAGCGTCACATAACAACAACAGATGACAAATTAAAAAACCAAACCAGTTACTGTCAAGTTGATTGTGACTCTTCTAAATATATGATTCCAAGTGTTGCAGACTAGAACTGCTCCATAGGGTTTTCATAGCTATGACCTTTAGGAAGCAGATTGCCAGGTTGTCTTCAGAGGAACCCCTTTGTAGTTTCAAACTGCCTACCTGCTGGCTAGTATGCAAGTGCATCACTATTTGCACACCCAGGCAGCCTGGATGACAAATTAGCCATTAAAAAGCATAATTTATAGCAACATGACAGCCAAGTCACAATGTGCATAATATGCATGCTATTGCTGCACTTTAAAAAAGAAAGCACCTAAAAATAAGTGCTTAAAACAATAAGCATTTATTATTGTGCATTTTTCTATGGGTCACTAACTAGTTGTGCTTAACTGATATCAGTTGGGCTTTCTCAAATGTCTGTAGTCAGATGTTGGGTTTGTCTAGTGTTGGCTGTTCTAGGATGGCCTTACTGATATGTAGAGGTTGGCTGGCTGTTGGATGGGTTAGTGAGAGTAACTAGATCATGTGTCTTTCCAGTGTCACCTGGCAGGCTAGACCAGGCTTATTTACACTTAGGTTGGCAAAGTGTTGAAAGGGAAAGTGGAAGCTGCAAGGCAGCTTGAGGCCTATGATCAGAAGAGGCACAATTTAATCTCTGGTAGGGTAGTGCCTAAGGCACTTGACTGCTAACCAGAAGGCTGGTGGTTCAAACCCACCAGCCACTCTTCGGAAGGAAGGTTGGGCAATCTACTTCTGTAGTGATACCGTCTTGGTAACCCAAGGAGGGGTTGCTGTGAGTCGAGTCTGACTAGACAGCACATAATAACAACAACACATTCCATTTGGCCAAAGCAAATTATGAGATGAACTCAGATTCCAGGAGTGAGAAAATAGATTCCACCTCTTGTTTAAGAAGAACTGCAAAGTCAACATTGCGTGTAGGATGGATACATGACAGTGAATAATAGGGTCATATTTTTTTGCAAGCAGTACACCACACACTGAACAAGAACTGGAATGAATATAAAAAATGCAAAGATCTGATGTGTGGGTAAGTTAGGACTGTGGTGGTTCCCCCCAACACCTTGTATTTTTATTGTTTAATATAAGTGATTATAACCTTGGTGCATAAACAGTGATTGAGAGTCATAAACAGTAAAGGAAGCCATGATAAGAGTAAGATCAATAATTTCATTACTAACTATATTGGGAGAGTATGTCAATAACTTGGATATCACAAACCAAAATAGCCTTCTGTTCTGTCATGCATAGTCATGGGTAACAATGGAAAGAACTTCAGATTGCCAAAGCCAAATAGATCTTTAAGCTGCATCTGATGGTGTTGGATCTTAGGAGGTATTTAGTAGTATAAGATAACCAATTTTTCTTAGCACTTCTGCACACTCTGCATATTACCAGGACTGGCATTATCACAGGGCTGTAACACTTTAGCAACCTTAGGGGAAAATTCTTTCTTTCTTACTTATTTATTATTGTGATTTGGGTACAAATTTACAAAGCAGATTTGTTTTACTCTCAACAGTTCATACACATTTGATTTCACATCCCTGATTACAATCCCCAACCATAAAAAACTCTCCTCCCTGTGACCACCCCCACCCCATGCCCTTCTTATCTATGCATTGTCTGTTCAGGTTTCCCTCTTTGTGAATCCTGCTATTCTGATGTCTCATCAGATCTAAGGGGTGCATCTCCCTAGAGTAGGTGGGTACAGTTCCCTGGGGTAGGTGTTCTGGATGTAGGTCTTTCTGCTGTTGGGCTGAGAGTCAATTCATGGAAGTGAGTCCATTTCCTGGCTCAAAGATAACTCGGGGCCATAGTCTCAGGGGTTCTATGGGTCTCTATCTGACCAGTAATTCTGGTCATTTTTGTGTTTTTGAATTTTGTTCCACATTTTTCCTCCCACTCTATCCAGGATCTCCACTTTTGATCCCTTTCCAAGTGGTTGTCATTGGTAGCCAGACACCATCTAGGTCTTCTGGTCTCAGGATCATGAAGGCTGAGGTCCTCATGGTCCATCATATCTTTGGACTAATTGTTTCCAGATGACCTTGAATTTCTTCACTCTTCTTTGCTCCAGACTAGAGGAGACCAATAGTTGCATCTTAGATCACTGCTCAAAATCTTTTAAGATCTCAGTTGCTACTCACCAAAGTAGGATGTAGATAGAACAAGATTTTTATGTACTATGTTGTGCCAATTGAGCATGATATCTAGGGGTTAATTCTCTCTTGATAGCCATGGTTTCCAACAATTGAAGTTCTGCTCATTTAATAACAAAGTTTTAATTTTTTGCTAAAAGACTGTATCTATTTTGAATAGAAATATCTATCCTTTAAAAGTATGTATTGTTCATGTCCTTGTGTTTTGAAATAGAGTTGATAAAGACATTTTAGCAGTTTTTGACAATATCGTTCTTTGTCATAATGCATGACATCTTCAGAGCCCATGGTGCAAAGCAGGGTTTCTTTTCCATTACACAAAATAATTTGAGGATGCTGTGATTTCAAGTTCTCATTTATGTCTCTTTTATTGTTTCTGTGCTCTTTCTTGTTTCCACCAGGACCTAAGTGTGTCTGCCTGAAACAGTCTGTGCCATTTTACTTGGTTTCTTCTAGTATACAGTCATCTTAGAAAAACAAAATATATTAGAATTTCATGTAAAGTAAGAGTAATTATACTCTGTGTAAGGGTGGGGCCCTCTGTTGTGAGTAAAAGTGAATATAATCTATAGTGTGTGGAAGTTTGGTGACATTTCTCTTGGCTGATGTTTTTCCTGGTTCTTGCCTATAGCAAGAGACAGACAAGAGTTAGATTGTTGGGAATCCAAAAGCACACATTGCTTTGTGTGACAGAAGTCCTGACATGGTGTGGTAGTTAAGTGTGTGTCAACTTGGCTGGGGCTGGTTGAATGGCTGGGCAGCTGGTGGTAGTTATTCTCCATAATGAAACTGGTAATCATCTCCATGGTGGGATCTACCACAAGCAGTTGAGTAGCTGCCTTTGGGATGTGGTCTGCTTCCTGTATTTAAGGAGAAGCCTTGGGAAATGGTCTCTAGCTTATGGCAAGCTTGAACCTTGTATGTAGCTGTGTCATTGTTCAGCAGCCTGACATGCTCTGTTGACCTTGGGACTTACAATGGACTTGAATTAATGGCCTGCCATGGTTTGGTAACAGGACTGCGCCTTGTTACTTGCCACGCTTAAGTTTGTCAGTCTCAGCAGCCAGGAGCTGAGTGAAGAAAAGCCTCCAGCTTCAGTGGGCCAGGAGCAGGAGGCAGAGCTGGAGCCCAAGGTTGAGGGGCTTTCACCCAGCCCCTAGAGCCTGGCACTTTGAACTCGGACTTAAAGTCTCCAAACTGTAAGAGAATAAACTCTTGTTTGTTAAAGCCATGCCATTTGTAGTATATTCCCGTCAGAGTGGCACTAGGTAACCAGAACACATGGTAACTTGAGAAATAAATAACATTGTAGGTGGGTAACTATGCTCAAGATGTCAAACACTCCATAACCATATGTTGTCAATGGTCTTTTTTTAAAGAAACAATGAAACCCACTGTCATTTGATTGTGACTTGAAGTGACTCCATAGGACAGAATGGAATTTCCCCATAGGGTTTCCAAGGCTATAAATCTTTACACAAACACACTGCCTCATCTTTCTCCCACAGAGCGGCTGGTGAGTTTGAACCACTGTCTTTTTTTTTTTTTTTTTCCAGCAGCCAAATGCTTTAACCACTGTGTCATCAATAGATTTTTTCAAACCAGTGATTTTTTTTTTTCACATTTGATTTTAAAGTATAGTGTGAATTTGTTCATTCATTCATTCCACACCTTCATTCATTTTCCCCAACACTGAGGATATACAAGATACAGTTGATAGAAACCATGCCTCATGGAATTATATTCTTGTTTGGAAAATAGAAATACAAGTACTGAAATGTTATGACAAATTCTGTAACTGGGACAAGTCAGCCTGTGTAGAAGTCCAGAAAATGACCTTCTAGGCTTCTGTGTCCCTGTAAACTGTGCATGACTATATGCAAGCAAGAGGATTGTAGTGAGGATTGATTAAGACATTGGGTGAAGATATATGTACTTAATTATATAAATGATGTAGGAGGCAATATGGACTAATAGAACATATGTGTGCTTTGGTATGTGAAAAACCTGGATTCAAATCCTTATTTTTACCACCTATTGCTATGGTGCTTGGCTAGATTTTTGTTTAGATCCAGTTTTCATATCTGGAATATATGGCCCATTCCTTCCTTGCAGTGTTATTGAAAGAATAAAATAAAAGAACATAAGTACTTCACACAGTGCCTAGTAAAAAGTAAGTGTCAGCTGTTTCCCTTTCTCCTCTTTATAGAGGGGGTAATAGGTGAACCAGGTTTTGAAGGACGAATAGGAGTTCACAAACCAAATTACAAATCTCCAACAGGCAAAGAGACTTTTCAGCAAAACTGTATGTGGAGATTGTTTTTGAAAATAGAAGCTGATTTGTGAAGCTGCTTCCTCCTGCCTAGAAGAGCTAACGATGCTTCCCTATTTGTTTGTCTTCAATAATTTTATCACACTAAGTAGGTTTGTTACCTCACCTATACCACCTCTCTAATAAAACATATTTGAACCCTCATTTAAGTCAAGAATGGTGTGGTATTTACCATGATATGAAGCACAGAGAGGAAGACAACTAGAAATCAATAACACTGAATGAACAAAAAGAATTTTGAAATTGTGTAAGGGGGAACAAGAAGTCTTTTCACAGCAATGTCTCAAAGGTCTGAAGTTAAATTAGATGGAACTAATAAAAAGTGTGAAATTTCTATTTTGGAGCAGTTTACTCATCATTCAATAAGCATTTATTGAACATCTACCACTTGGGAAATATTGGATTAAGAGGGGGAGACAAATATGAAGGTTGTTAACTATGGCACAGACAGAATGAAGTAAGGGCTATAAATGAAAAAAAGCTAAAAAGACGTCAATAACAACTTACCTGGTCTTTAACTCACTCACTGCTGTCGAGTCGAATCCAACTCATAGGGACCCTCCTTGGATTTACAAGGTGATACCACTACAGAAGTAGATTGCCCAATTTTCCTTCCGAGGATTGGCTGATGGGTTTGAACTGCCAGCCTTCTGGTTAGCAATCAAATACCTTAGGCACTACACCACCAGAGGTCTTTTAACTAGGGAACCCTAAAAGAAGCCCTGTTGACATAGTGTTCAAGTGCTTGGCTGCTAACCAAAAGGTTAGTGGTTTGAATGCACCAGCTGCTCTGTGGGAGGAAGATATGGCAATCTGCTTCAGTAAAGATTCCAGCCTTGGAAACCTTATAGGGGCAATTCTGTTCTGTCCTATAGGCATGTTGTAAGTGAATTAACTTGACAGCACCAAGGTTTTTGTTTATTTGTTTGTATGTTTAAATAGCCCTGGTGGTACAACAGTTAAGTGATTAGCTTCTATCCAAAATGATGATGGTTCGAACCTTCAAGTCAGCCTGTGGGAGAAAGACCCGGCTATTTGCTCCCGTAAAGATTGCAGTTTAGAAAATCCTCTGGGGCAGTTCTACTCTGTCCTATAAAGTTACAATGAGTCAGGATCAACTCGATAGCACACAGCTATGGGCATAGAAGAGAAGAAAGTATTCCATGCAAAGGGAATAGAATAAGCAAAGTGGAAATAAATGGCTGGAAAGAGAAGCTTGATCTGTTACATAAATCACCAAACTCAGTTAATAAGTGAAGCTAACAAACACAAAGTGAAAAAAAAAAAAAATCCCTTAGGAGAAGCAGAGTCAGAGCCAACGTAATCTTTCCTTGGAGTCCTCAAAAAAAAAAAAAAAAAAAGTCATCATTTTCTTTTTTTGTTCTCATCTCAGCTTCTGACCTACACCTTTCAAAGGTACCTGTAGGCATTGTTGAAGTCACTACGAAGGTTGTGCTCATATTCCCTTAGTACTTATTGTTCAAGGACAGGCCCTCAGCATCCTCCTGCAGAGACCTGAGTGTCTGAGGTCTTTAGGCTGTCAAATAAGAGAGGTGAGAAATGTAGAGGATTTAATGTTTACAGGTGCCAATAGGGAAGGGAGTTGGAGAGTAAATGCACCAGCATCCTGCGCCTTGTGTATAATACCTCTGAAGTGTGTTCTACACTGTCTCCCAGAGGTCCCCAGTGAAATAAAGTCCCAGTTGCCTATAGCAGCAACCTGCATGCTAATGCATCCGTTATTAGCTTCCTTGGTTTCCCTGTCTCATTTCCCCACTCCCTGTCTGGGAATTACCTTCCAAATAGACTACTTGCAATCGTATCCTATCTCAGATGGCACCTTTGGGCAGGAGAGGGAGGCACTGTTTAAATCTACAGGTAGCCAAATAGGGTAGTGTTGTTGCTGTTGTTACTGCCATTGCTTCAGGTCCTGACTCATGGTGACCCCATGTGCAACAGAATAAAACACTGCCCGGTCTTGTACCATTCTCATTATCACTTGCAGATCAGATGGTTGTGCTCCACAGGGTTTCACTGATTGGATTTTGGAAGGAGATACCCAGGCCTTTCTTCCTAGTCTATCTTAGTCTAGAATCTTCACTGAAACTTGTTCAGTATCATAGCAACACGTGAACTTCCACTGACAGACTGGTGGTGTCTGCACATAAAGTGACTTGGCTAGTAATTGAATCCGTGTCTCCCACATGGAAGGCTCAAATGCTACCACTGAACCCCAGGGTAGCAGAGTTGGTGAACTGACTTAGAAAAAGTTGAAGATGGCTTGAGGCAAGACAGCAGCATCAAGGCTAATTCTAGGAAGTGGTTCAAAGAGTATTTCTGTTTGTCTTTGGACTTCGATTTCTTTATTTCGTTCTATTTTAAGGAGAATTAGATGAATTATTTAATATGACATGCTTAGGAACAGGCCTGTTACATAAATATCAACCATTGCTGTTGCTCTTATTATTTTCTCATTAGTTTCTGTGTGAGGTCATCCTCACTGAAAGAGGAAGACCCAAGACACCAAAGAGGTATGAGAAAGCATGTGATCAGAAGGCTCTTTACTCAGTCTTCCATTTCATGGCAAAGATTCCAGCAGGAAACCTTTCCTCATTTAGAGGAAACTCCTCTTTCTATTCCAAGCCCTTGCTGAACTGGGAAATTACCTTTTGTATTGGGCCATGGTGGCCTTGTTGACTTGAAACTAACTCAAGCACTGGCCCCATGTACTTTGCAGGTGTTGCCTAACACCTGTGGCCTATCAAGTTCATATAGAGAAGAGCAGGCTTGGGTGCTGGTAAATTACAGAGTTTAAGACTCCCCCCCTCCATCCTACCTTATGATTTGGAAGGCCTGGGTTTGGAACCATGATGCATGGTTTTAAAGCCTCCCAGGTGATCTGATGTGCACCCAGGTGTGAAAACCACAGTGCTGGGTGTCCTTGGCCTCAGGACTTATATCATAAGGCACTGTGGTGTTATACAGAAGAGGTAGAAATTAATAGACTCAAAGGCTGACCCTCTGTTTTGGTTACTTTAGTGCCACTCTGACAGACATATACCACAAATGGGATGTTTGAACAAACAGGAGTTTATTCTCTTATAGTTCTGGAGGGTTTAAGTCTGAGTTCAAAGTGCCAGGCTCTAGGGGCTGGGTGAAAGCCCCTCGATCTTGGACTTCAGCCCTGACTCTTGATTTCGGCCCACTAAGTATAGAGGCTTTTCTTTACTCAGGCAGCTGCTGGCTACTGAGGCTGACAAACCCAAGGTCAACAAGTAAAAAGGCACAGTCCCAATGTTACCAAACAACATGGCAGGCCACTAGTTTAGGTCCAGAAGAAGTCCCAAGATCGGCAGGGCATGGACAACGACTTGGCTACCTGCAGAGTTCAAGCATGCCAAAAGGCTACAGACCTTCCTCAAAGTTGATTCTTACATACAGAAGCAGACCACATCCCTAAAGCAGCTACTCAGCTGCTCGTGGCAAATTCCACCATGGAGCTGATTGCCAGTCTCCTCATGGGGACTAACTACGACCAGCTGTCCAGCCACTCAAAACCAGGTGCAGGTAAGTTGACATATAACCTTAACTATCACACCTCCTTACTAGTTGTAAGGCTGACCCTACAACTAGTTTTAAAACGAGTATTGTTACAGACCCTTGCATGGAGTTTCTGTCTCCTCATTTTTACGGTGATGAGAGGGAAAGGATTGTTGTTAGAACTGAGATAAGTGACATTCTGGAAATATCAGAATGTCCTGTTCTTGAGATTCACTCTCTTAATTTGTACCATTTGAAGACTTGGGAATGGTTTAAGAAGGATCTAACATTTTCAGGAAGACCTTGGTAAACCATTCTATTTTAAAAATAGATGCACAGCTGAGGGCAAAAGCTGGCTTCTCTCTTTGTTAGTGCACATGGCATTTTGAACTGTTATAAACAGGCTTGCAGTAATAAATAATCAACTATCAGAGGAAGAATAGTTTCATCTTATGTTTGTGGAGGCACAAAAACTAACAATCACTCTATTTAGCATTTTAAGTTTCAGTTCTCAAAGTACTTCCACACGGGCTGTCTTGTTTTAGCATCCAGCCATTCTGAGAGAGGCAGGGCTGCAGCATCTGTCCTTGGAGCCCCATACCCCAGGATTTGGGAAAAATGTAAATTAAGAATACAGGAGGTCTCCCTTAGAAAGGAGAGTTTTTTCGTTAATAAAATTGTAGATTTGATTGGCCAAATGGGATGTCCCTTACCATAGGAGTCCAGAAATACCTCCAGTGTAAGCTTTGGTCAGCAAATGAGAGAGGGTTTTTACAAAGATTTCATAATTCTATTCCCGTCCTGCACAGATAAGGAATGCTGGTGGTGCAATAGTTAAGTGCTCAGCTGCTCAACAAAAGGTTTGTGGTTTGAACCCACCAGGGGCTCTGTGGGAAAAAAGAACTGAAAATCTGCTTCCGTAATGATTACAGCCTTGGAAGTCCTAAGGGGCAGTTCTACTCTTTCCTTCAGGGTTGCTGTGAGTCAGAATTGAATCAACAGAACATAGCCATCACCTGCACACATCTCTCACACTGGGGTTCAGTGGGAACTGGGAGGAGAGTGGAGAAAATGCTTTCAGATGGTATCATAATCCAGTAGACCTTTGGAGCCTCCACGAAAAATCTCACATGTAAATTCTTTATTTTATGAAGTATTTCACTTACGTCTTTCCACTTCACTGATGTTATTTCACTTATATCATTATAACTGTTATCAGATTTCTGTGTGTTATTTCCATTGTAACTCAGCATTATCACTCCCATTTTATAGCTGAAGAAACTGAAGCTTAGAAAAGCTAAAAGAGTCACATAAGTGTACACAATTGCATTTGACACCTCCTTCTTGTCACAGGAAATTAGCAGTGAAAAAGTCATGTTGCTCTTGATCTAATTTACATTAATTTCTCAGTGTACTGAGCAAGATTATTGAAATGGTCTCCATGATTTTCTTCTCTCACTCTTATTACAGTACAAACAAGATTCATTAAAAACAAGACCTCAAGGATTCTTTCTGATATAAAGTCTTAATCCTTAATCATAGCAACAACTATTCATCTTCCGGTTCCACACCAGGCTTTAAGAAATATGTGTTAGGAAAAGCCAAACTTATAAGCCATCAATTTGCTGAAAGAGTTGTTCCTATTAAAAAGAATGATAGGATGGGGATAAAAGATGTATGTTTGTTGTTTGTGATTAGAATTATGAATGTGGGCCTAAGGAAGGTCATTCATTTTATCTTCATTTTTAGTAATTTAGCAAAGACTTACTTAGTACATACTGTATGCAAAGCAATGTTGAGTGCTGTGAAAGACAGCAGGAAGAATGAGTCTACTGTCAAGTGGCTTATGATGGGACCACTTTTAACCTCCTACACCAGAACAACAGATGTAATCACCAGAAATTATGCAATTGATATGTATCATTGCTTTTGCTTGCCAGGAAAAATAAACTCTAAAAAACAGAGAGGCACCACTTTGTTGTTGTTGTTGTTATGTGCCGTCGAGTCGGCCCCGACTCATAGCGACCCCTCCTTGGGTTTCCGAGGCAGTATCACTACGGAAGTAGGATTGCCCAACCTTCCTTCCGAGGAGTGGCTGGTGGGTTTGAACCACCAGCCTTCTGGTTAGCAGTCAAGCGTTTTAGCCACTATGCTACCGGGCACCACTACCTACCTGGAATCTGCTAAAATTGCTCAACTTAGCAAGGCCAAGTAATGGGGAGATTTACAACCTGGGCATTGTAGTCAGACAACCCGGATTAAAATCCTAGCTCTAAAGCTAACTAGCTGTACAAACATAGGCAAGTTACTTAACTGTATTAAAAGTCAGCTTCATCATTTGCAAAATGAAACTAATAATAGATTCTCATTCATAAGGTTGAATGATAACCAAATAAAATGATGCATGAGCAATGCTTAGGCTAATATCCAGGAATAAATATTAGCATCATTAATGGTATCAGAAAAATCCACTGCAAGAAATCACAACTGCTACATACCTCCACTTATCCAAACATTTTAAAGATTTAAGACTTTTTGTACATGTGCAATCATATTCTGAAGCCTGAGATATAAAATAGAACACAGTGGAGTGGGCTGGTTGAAGCAGGAAAGGGGTATAGAATCCAGGCCTCTATGTCTGCCCTAAACCATCTTCCCACCTCCATTGTGTACTATGGAACAACTCTATGGAATTCCTGGTGTTTAGCTTAAAAGCTATGATATTAAAGGTTATGATAATAAAGGGTATATTTTTTTCTGTCTTTATTCACAAAAATATTTTTTTAAAAAGATTCCATCTGTATTTGTATCGTAAACTGAAATGATTTGGTCATTTGAATGTGCCATCTACATTCTATTACATACAAAAATTTCACCAAAACATTTGGTAGTCATATTTCACATGTTGAAAATTCTGAGGATGGGCCAATGTGTTCATGTGTTGGCTTTTATAGTTAAGAAAAACTTTATAGTAATTCAGCATTATTCATTCACTCAATTCAGAATGTATGTATCAAACCACGCCACCCCCCCAGTAGGTTCAGAATATGCAGGTAACTCAGGGAGATCTTACGTGTTTTTTGGGCAGGGGTCACAAATCCTTTTTAACTACTGTATCTGTAGAACTTAGCAGTGCAGGGCATATGGAACATTTGCAAGAACAATTGTGAAACTAAACTTTTTAGGCTAATAAATGATTGCCCTTTCATTTTAGGATATTAATACTGTTTTTATGGATTTGAGAATTGTTCTCTCCTGTTGAGGACATGAGCCCCCAAATTGGCTTTAGCTGTGATATGTAAACCCTAAGTCCCTATCTTCTTTCCAGGGAAAAAGTCTTTCTGGGATATTGAGGGCATTCTAAAGCTGCTTGGGCCCCTCAGTTGGCTTGAAATATTTCATTAAAGCAGGAATGAATACAGAGGATAACGAGCACATCATAGACCTGAAGTTATTTCCTGAGGCCCAGGGATGGACATCAGGGAAACCATGAACTTCCTTCTGCCAAGTGACAGAAAGAAGCAATTTTCTGTGGACATATACCTGCTCTATTGGCTGAGGGGATCCACTAGTGTGCTATCAATGTGAAGAAATGCCAACACTCAAAACCAATGTCAACATGGGGGACACCAGACCCAGTTGACATCACAAGATACATAAAAGCCTTGTTCCTCATCCTACATTGGTGAGTAGTGACTAGAGTCTCAAAAGCTTTCAAACGGCCATCTGAGATACACCTAATCGTCTCCTAGCATCAGAAGTGAAGAAGAGTGCAAAAAAAAAAAAAACCAAGAGCATTTGGAAGCAATCAGCTCTAGGACATGATGGCCCTAGAGACCAGAAGAACTAGATGGTGTCTGGCTACCAATGCCAACCACTCAGGAAAGGATCAAATCTGGAGATCCTGGATAGAGTGGGAGGAAAAATGTGGAATGAAGTCCAAAGACCAGAATTACTGGTCAGATGGAGTCTGGTGTGGCTCCCAATACTATGGCCCTGGAATACATTCTGCACGTGGAATAAAACCACTCCCAGGGGCTGGCACTCAGCCCAATAGTTAACAAGATGTACATGCAGACCACTCAACCCAAGGTGATGCACCCATATACTCTATGGAAATGCATCCCTTGGAGCAATAGACTACGGGACACCAGAGGGCCAACATGTACACAGAGGTAATGCAGGACAAACAGGAGTGCATAACTTTGAGGGACACAGGGGGAGGGTTACTGGGCAGGGAAGGGAGGAGACTGGGTTAGGGTTAGGCATGATAAATGGGGAGTGAAGCTAAATGTACACATAACATTGAATGTAAAATAAACTCTTAAAAAAAAGCATCAACAAATATATATTTGCCTTAAACCATATACCTCAATGCTTTTTCTATACTATCTTGATATTCAAGTGGAGAAAAATTGCTGTTTCAGAACAGGATGTGGGCTTTCCTTTCCTTTCCCAAAACATGACTAGCTCTCCTCTCGAGAGGAGGAATGAGACAGCACATGTACCATCTCTGTAAGGCAAACATAAGCTGGCAGAGGGTATCATGATCAAGATTATAACTATTACTGCTATTGTTATACATAGAATGCTTGCAGTGTACTTAGGACTTTGTATGCATCAGTGCACAATTACCCAATTTTACAAGTTAGGGCAAGTGATAAGACAGTGTAAGTAGTAATGGGAGAAATTGGAACTCAAAGCCACTTGTTTGTTTTGTTAGGTTCCAGGGAGACAACAGCAGACACACTCAGACTGAGTAGTTGAGAGGAACTTAAGAATGAATTTAAAAGGGATAGGCCAGATTTAAGTAAAGCCAAAAGGGATGGTGCAGGTACAGTACCTTGGGGGTATTAATTGGGAAGAGATGTTGCCACCCCAGACCTGAGGAGTCAAGGATTGAGAGAGAACACTCAAGCTAACTGTATAAAGGAGAATTCATAGCATTTGTGACCTTTGCTAGAGGGAAATAACCAATTTAGGGACACAGGGGAGTCCCTGGGTGGCACAAATGGTTAACACAGTCAGCTGCTAACTGAAAGGTTGGGGGTTCGAGCCCACATAGAGGTGCCTCAGGAGAAAGACTTGGTCATCTACTTCTGACAAAAATCAGCCATTGAAAACCTTGTGGAGTACAATTCTGTTCTGGCATACATGGGGTTGCCATGAGTCAGAATCAATTTGGCAAGTGGTTTGGTTTGGGGCCTTGTTATGGTCCCAGGAAAGAGGGACCAAGGGAATAAATATTTCAACCTCAATCTCTTTTGGCCCTCTAATCTCCTGGAGGCATTTCCTATTGGTAGGCCTCAGGGAAAGGAAACCTATTGAGGTGATCCATTTAGGTCAGCCTGCTGGGACACAGTAGGTGGGAAATTGGATCCAGAGAGACAAGCAGGAGCTGTTCAGCACTAACAGTTAGTGGCTGACTAACAGGGGGTATACTTAACCAGGTACACTTAACCATTCATTGCCCTCCCTCCTTCAATGATTCCATCCAGACCTCAGCAAATAGTTATTGCTATGCGCTTTGCTCTGAACTGAGGCTATAGAGATGAATAAGATCTTACCCTGCTCTTGAAGAGTTTATTCTCATGGTCTTCAGAGGATTTATCTTAAAAATTGTTGTTGAAAATATTCACAACAGAACATACATGAATTCAGAAATTCCTATACATACAATTCAGTCCCATCAACTACATTCTCACCCTCTTTTCTGAGTTGTTCCTCCCCCATTGACATAAACTCACTGCTCCCTAAGCTTCCAACTAAGCTTTCCAGTTGCTGTTGTCAATTTGATCTCATATAGATAGTTCTTTAAAAGAATACAATGCTCAACACGGATATTCTTTATTAATTAAGCTGTGCTGTTGTTTGGTTTAAATATATCTTGCATTTTTGATTTTATAATTTTAAGTATCATTTTGTCTTCTTTTTTTGTAGGGATGGGTATGTTTTCACTCAAATATCCTAACTTTCCTCAAATAATCTTCCACTATATGTTTTTAGCTTCACTTCTTTCCACAATATTTTGCTCTACTTTAAGATTTAGTCTGGAGCTCTTTTAGCCAGCCTTGAACCCTATTGAAGAAAGCTAATGGTGTAATAAACGTTCAAGTGATATTTGGATTATTTTTATCTAATTAAGCATTTGAAAAGGAAAAGAGAAGGAGGTGGAAAAAAAAGACTATTTGTCCTACAAAGGAAATAAAAGATGGCTGGAAAGTTATGTCCTGACTTTATATACCTGCTCACATTTGAATAAATCCAATTGCATTTCACTTGTTCTAGGAGCTGTGCTCAAAGTCAGGAAGGCATCATTAAAGATTTCAAGGTTGTTCCATAAGTGGATAGAATTTAAGTGCTCTTATTGCTATAGTGGGAGCTCTGGTGGCATAATGCTTAAGGCATTTGATTGCTAACCAGAAAGCTGGCAGTTCAAACCCACCAGCCACTCCTTGGAAGGCAAAATGGGCAATCTACTTCTGTAGTGATCCTGCCTCAGAGACCCACGAAGGGGGTCATTCTGAGTCGGATTCGACTTGAAGGCAGTGAGTTTGGTTTATTATTATTATTATTGCTATAGTGTCTATAGGAGCTCTGGTAGCATAGTGCCTAAGGCAATTGACTGCTAACCAGAAGGCTGGAGGTTCAAACCCACCAGCTGCTCCTCGGGAGGAAGATTGGGCAATCTACTTCCGTAGCGATAATGGCTCAGAAACCCAAGGAGGGATCACTATGAGTCAGGTCCAACTGGATGGCACATAACAACAACAGCAAGAACAACAACATAGTGTCTGTTGTTGTTGTTATGTGCCTTGAAGTCGAACCCGACTCAAAGTGACCTGTCCTTGGGTTTCTGAGGCAGTATCACTATGGAAGTAGATTGCCCGACCTTCCTTCCGAGGAGCGGCTGGTGGGTTTGAACTGCCAGCCTTCTGGTTAGCAGTCAAGTGCCTTAGGCAGTATGCTACCAGAGCTCCCAACATAGTGTCTAGGAGTTGAAATTGTGTTTGAAGCAAAATGGAAGAAGCTTCACTAATTCCCTTGCTCATTTATTGATATAGACAAAACAGTA
The DNA here is from genome assembly GCF_000298275.1 of Orycteropus afer afer. Lineage (NCBI taxonomy): Eukaryota > Metazoa > Chordata > Mammalia > Tubulidentata > Orycteropodidae > Orycteropus > Orycteropus afer. Next base: position 646,979 of record NW_006921788.1, read on the forward strand.
TTCTTGTCTTTGATTATGTTCCCTCCCCCACAATAATGGAGGGATCCTCAGTGCTCTGGAAATTTCCTCTTAGTGTTTGCAAAATGCTTAGAAAGCTAAGCCTCCCACTGTCCAACGTTGAAGCAAATAGTCTTGAAAGGACGTCTTGTGAGAGGCCAGATGCTTAAAAATGGAAGCTATAAGGGCAAGAAACTGTTGCATTTACCAGGAGGTGTGTCTACCAAAGGGGAGGAAAGCTTTTCAGTTCACAAAAAGGAAAAACATCATTTGAAGTTGTCTGAATGTCATGCTCGGTTGAAAGATCGTAGCAATTGGAAGATCAGAGTTGAAGAACTGATCATACTGGAAATTAACATTGCTAATGTGGTTCCAGAGAATCACAGATTATTTTAATATACTTAACCTTCTCTATAAATAACCAGCTTGGAGAACATTGGACTTCTATTTTTAATAGGCTAATAATGGATAACTATTTTTAAAGCAGAAGCAACGATGCTAATACCATTTTCCAAACAAGAACCATCATAATGGCACATGACTTTATTTTTCTCAGTTTCAGTTGCATGTTAGAGAGTGGTAGCCAACTGTCTGAACTGTCAGATCAATTGGAAGGTGACGACAGTCTAAGTAGTTAGTTGACAGGACTGTTTGCTCCCTGATGACAAATGTATGATCAGGTATCCAAATATTCACTGCTCCATGTGGTTCTAGCTGAGCTAAACCTTGGGAACCCAAGTTTCTAATAAACAACTGATCAATATGGTTTACCCAAGGAGCTCTCTATCATCTTTGGCATAACTTCCACTTAAATCAATATGATGCTGAAATCTGATATCCCTCAAGAATGTTCTCTGAATGAGGAAATAAAAACAGTCTGATTCCACTAATACAGTTTAATCAATCATCTTTGTTCATCTTGCCCTGCATTTTAAAGCTAAGCTCTTTGGTAGATACAGATTTCTTTATCACTGGCTGGGCAACCTACTTCCATAGTGATAGCACCTCAGAATCACAAGGAGGGGTTGCTATGAGTCAGATCCGACTTAACAGCAGTGAGTTTGGTTTGGTTTTTGGTCTTCAAGGCTAATTTGTTCTCATATTGATTCACTGATTCATTTGTTCATTGTTCAAATGTTCATTGTACACCTACTGTGTGCCAGATACCATCTTAAACACTGATGATACAGTGCTTAGTAAAACAAACATGCTTCCTTCTTTCATAGTGATTACTTCTTAGTGAAGGGAGAAAATCACTAATGAAAAATAAACAAGAGCATATCAAGCAATTATAATTGCACACACACACACACACATAAATAGGGCAATGGAGAGGGAGTTACTTGGAAGAGAGGGTTTTGGTTTTTTATTTTATTTTAAGATTCAGTGATCAGGGAAGGAAAGTCTTGTAAAGAGTAGACAATAGAACTATGTATGAATTGAATGACAAAAGAAGAGACAGTAGACAAACATTTGAGGGGAAAATGTTCCAAGCAGAAGCAATAACAAGTGAAAAGCATAGGCCAGTGTGGCTATAGAGGATAGAGGGAGAAGGTCAGAAAGGTAGGGGAGAACCAGATCACATGAGGCTTTGAAGGCATGATAAAGAGTTTAGGTTTCTTTATAAGCCTACTGGACAGCTATTGAAGTATTCTTCTGATATGAGTGATATGATCTAATTTATATTTTAAGAGTCAGTCTAAGTGTGGAAAATGAATGATAAGGGTTTAAGAATGAAAGCAGGAAGATCTTCTGGGAGTCTCTTGCAGACGTCCAGGCAAGACATGATGGCAGTAGGGTGATAGCAGTAGGGTTACAGAAAATGTTGATGCTTTATGTGGAATAAAATGTGAGGCAGGAAATGTAACCCAAACATAGGATTAGAATCAATCTATAAGTCTTAGAACCTTATCTAGTTGAAGTCAACCCTGAAAGCCCTTTAGAGTTATTTAGTGGGAAACCTTCCTTTTAAAATTGAGAAAAAACGAGGCAATTAAGGAACACACACAGGATCATACAGAAAACCACTAGCAAACCCAGGACTGATCCTTACACCTCCCATCTGCCAAGGTGTTAAGTCCATAAATAATACAGTGGATTCTGGCCATGGTCCTTGTCTGCTTGGTTGACTTCCTATCTACAGCAAGGGTTCCCAGTTTTTATGGCGTGAATCTTCACTGGGGAGAGCTATGGAGCCATTGCAGACATCTGTAGACTGAACAAATAAAAGTGTAATTGCCATCATGTTGCATCTAAAGCGGAGTAGTTTAAAGTTCAGATCCTGACATGAGACCAGGTTGAAACTTTGGCTTTACCGATTATTAACTATGTACCCCTGGATAAATTACTTTATTCTCTGGGCCTTGGTTTTCTTATCTGTAAAATGGAACACTATCACCTGTCTTTCAGTTTGCCGTATTGTGGTGGCTGCCATGTTGCTGTGATGCTGGAAGCTATGCCACTGGTATTTCAGATATTAGCACATCACTCATGGTGGGCAGGATTCAGAAGAGTTTCCAGACTAAGACAGATTATAGCAATCTACTTCTAAAAATTAGCCAATGAAAACTGTATGGACTCCAGCAGAATATTGTTTGATATGTTGCTGGAGCATGAGCCTTCTAGTTTGGAAACTGATTTATAGCAACCCCATGTGTATCAGAGTAGAATTATGCTCCATAAGATTTTGAATGACTGTGATGTTTTGAAAGCCAACCACCAGGCCTTACTTTCAAAGTGCTTCTGAGTGGCCTCAACTGTCAACCTTTCAGTTAGCAGCCCAGCGCTTAATTGTTTGCACCACCCAGAGACACCTCTGTGTTAGAGGGCACTCGTAACCCACAGTGGCCACAACGGTGGTCTTGAGCACACCAAGATCATGAAGATGGGCACAGGACCAGGCAGCATTTTGTTCTGTTGTACATGAGGTTGCCATGAATCAGAACCAACTTGACAGTAACTAACAACAACTAAAATGGAATAAAAATACTATTATTATATGGGAAGAAAAAAACTTTTTTAAAAACTTGAATTAGGGGGTCTTAATATTCAAAACTGCTAAGATTGCTCACTCCCAACCTTGAACAATTAAATACAACTCTCTCCTATAGGTGTCTTGCTGGAAATAGCAGCCTCTAACTCTGCTCATTCTTAGCCACCTGGCAGGGAACTATGGCTTTCAGTCCAGTGACATTATTCATTCAGTCAGTCTTCGACTCATTTATTCAGTAAATACTTACTGAATGCTTACCATAAATGCCTCCTGATCCTCAGTCTTTTTCCTGCTTCCACTGTGTACACTTGCTTTATTTGCTCCCAGAGTCATTGAAATGCAATGATTTTTCAATAGGCAGGTGAGGAGTGATGGTGATGGGGAGAATCTGGTTCCTATCAGAATTTCAAAGGATCTCCTTTGCAGTTTGAAGAATTAGGAAGTACCCTAAAGGCTTATGCATAAAGAGCAAATCCACCCAAGGAGGAGGAGGCAGATCCTGAGCCAGTTTGTGTGTGTGAACTGTAGGTTTGGTAGCAGTTTTTCATTTGTTCCACACACCTTCCAACAGAGCTCCATGAGGTGTCATAATACCCATTTTACAAAGAGAAAACTATCATGCAGAGAAGTTAAGGGGCCTCCCCAAGTCACATGGATAAAAATAGAGAGCTCGGACTGGAATCCAGATCACCTGACTCCTCATTTTGTTTTGTTTTTTGGTTTGGTCCTCTAACCTTCCCTACCTTCTCCTCTCTTACCTCTCCCTCCGCTCCCACACTGAGAGTTGTTACTGTTTGTATAGTAGAAGGAAGAAAGGGAGTAGGAGAGATGATGACAATGGTAACGGTGTGTTTTTTGTAGTGGTGTGGTGTGTGTGTGTGTGTGTGACAGAATGAGAGAAACTAACTCAAAGACTGGGAACAGATTCCAAATTAGTGTTGTGGTTAGTTGCCATCCAGTTGACTCCAACTCACAGCAGCATTATATGTTATAGTTCTGTGCCATCTTCACGATTGTTGGTATGTTTGAGCCCATTGTTGCAGCTATTGTGTCAGTCCACTTCTTAGAGAGCTTCCCTCATGTTCACTGGACCTCTGCCAAACACAAAGCTCTATGTATTTGAATTAATAACCATCCATAACATTGCCATTCGAGGTAGGTATCAGTTTGGCCATCACCAACTACACAAAAGATAAAGCAGAGACACTTGGGACCACCTGCAGCCAATCAATATTCCTGTGCTGAGTAGGGTCCAGATGCAGGGAATGTGTAAGGAAGAGGCACCGAAGTTTCTCTGACTTAACCTGCAGTATAGGCCCTGGAAAGGAGCTCTGGTAGTGTAGTGCCTAAGGCATTTGACTGCTGACCAGAAGACTGGCGATTCAAACCCACCAGCCACTCCTCGGAAGGAAGAAGGGGCAATCTACTTCCATAGTGATACTGCCTCGGAAACCCAAGGAGGGGTTGCTATGAGTTGGGTCTGACTCAACGGCAATTAACAACAACAATATAGGTCCTGGAACAAATTTCCACAGGAAGGTAGTATGGGATGACTAACCTGTGGACAGCCTTTTTATGAATTTGGGGCCAGTCCATAAAGAAAAAAATGTTGGTGTAAGGGGCTGTGATTTTGCCCTCTTGAATTAGTCAAATTCAACTTCTCCCTGTAAAGGCTCACAGAAAGAAAAGGTACACCCAGGTCACTCGTAAACCTCGGGAACCTTTATAATCTTGAAATATTGCAGGAGAAGAGCTTTAAGTAACACTCCTACAATGAATGTACAACCAAGGTGTAATTTGTCCCTTCTAAAGTGCCAGAACCTGGAAGACCTGTCTTTAATACCATCATCTTAATTATTATTTATGGGCAATGTATGAATTTCCCAAATGGGGATCAAGCCTCACATCCTGGAGTTTCCATTAAAATGAAGACTTTATACCTAATCTATGTAAATAAATTCATAAAGATTTTCTAAAACTAACACTTTCCATCCGCACACAAAATCCTGGCTCCATTTTGTTTTCCACTTTGCTTTGAAGCACTGTGTTGGAAAGAGGAGGGGGCTGCTGAGTAAAAGGGGAGCTGGTGCTCTCAGAATGAGGCAGGCTGCTTGTGAGAGGCAGTCCTGCACTTGGAGTTGTGAAAAAAGAGCCAAGTGTGGGAGCTCACCATGGTGGGAGCTACCTCCCTACAAAGCAGGCAGTGCTTCACTAGAGGGAAGTATCAGATTCCTCCACTTCGGCTGTGGGTTGTCACTGTCTAATAATATGACCGTTTTGCCATCTCTCTGCAAATAAGGCAGAAGCTGCTACCTGATTGGTATAACATCTCACTTTCCCTCCGCATTGATTTTCTTGTTCTCCTCCTTTGCTTCATAAAAAGAGGGACAAGTGGCTGGTGCTGTGGACAGAGAAGCTGTATTTTTAGTATGAGACAACCTGTATTTTCTTTCAGGAGAGGGAAGTTGGATTATCAATTCTTTTGTAAATGTGTATGGTGATATTTGCTCCGGTAAGTTTATATCAGTCTTGATTTACAGATAGCTGTGTGTGTATGTGTGTGTGTGTTTGCATAAATGCATGTGGGCTGCACTGTAGCTGTTATTTCTAAACATAATTTTTGAAATCTTCAGTGATAGCATATTTGTTTTTACTTTGCTTTCTTGTGTTCATATGTTTAAACCAAAGAGATTGTGTTGCATGATAGTGTTCTTACCTTAGCTGTTGAAGTATATGCCAGGTCTCTTTTCACATAGTAAAGAAACTGTTTAAGAAAACTTATACTTGGCTTTATAAAAATGAAATGCCATTCTACCTCACCCTCCTTGGTGTGTTTATTGTGTTAAGTACATTCATTATGTTACAATCTGCTTCCCATTTTAATTAAAGTTTCTTCTTAAATGTTGGAGCAAGAATTTATAAAACCCCATAAATAACTACCAAATAATGCCTGCTGTACAGAATGTTGTGTGCTAGTTTCATAAGGTCTGTTTCCAAGTTAGAATGAATGAGATAAGCTTCCCAAAAGATCAGGTGCATATACCTTTAAAAAAAAACTGCATTTATGAAAAGTATTCAGATCATTAAAGTAAATCTCTAGCGAGTCATCTCTCCATTCTGTGTAGAGCTATAATCACAAGTGACTGTTGCTTCTCTTCTTTCTTTCTTTGCACTGTGTATTTGTGCTGCCGTCTGTTAAGTGCTAAGCTCCAGCTCTTGTGTTTCTGAATCTAACACTAACCAAGAGAGAAGTTGCTGTTATTAAATTCAAACTACTGCAAAATAACTCTGGCCACCACTGCTAGTAATGTTTTTTAAGTGCATTACTTGGTTAACTACTTCTTTTTCCCCCTCAGAGAGAAAAAAGGGGGTCTGAAATCTTTGTTGTTAATTCATAAATCGGGAGAAAGGCTATTTATACAAATATCCTAGACAGTGATAAGATGATTTAGTAATTGCTGGAAAGAAAACAAACTGATGTTTTAAACTTCTCTTTTTGTTTCACAATCAAGACAATCAACAAATCTGCATTGTCTTGCTCATGGTGAAGGGAGCTAGAGAATATATTATAATGTAAGTTGAGACATAGCTTAACAGGAAAGAAGAAGAGATCTGACTGTTTTCAGAGATTTTGAAAGTAGAGTTGGCGATATCACATGTGCTTGGATCTTTTAGGCATAGATTCTTTTTTAGCCTAGCAATTATGGAAGTTCTCCTGAAGTGTAGTCATCAGGCAGTTCATGGAAATTGTATGGAGTAACTGCGAATGCACTGATGCTCACATCTGCTCCCTTTTGGATATATCCCCTTCATACACCCTTTGCAAGCTGGAAAGAAACCATTTGCTTCTGACAAATAGAGTAAATGTTAATTAATCTAGTTCAGCCTCAAAAGCAGAGAAATTCCCAAGCCAGATGAAATTATTATAATGCCTTGTTAGTGATTACAGTAAGTCTTAGGATGCCATAAACCCTGGCTGAGAGAACTGACTATTCTTTGTCGTTATTGTTGTTGTTATGTGCCATCAAATCGAACCCGACTCATAGCGACCCCTCCTTGGGTTTCCGAGGCAGTATCACTATGGAAGTAGATTGCCCCATCTTCCTTCTGAGGAGTGGCTGGTGGGTTTGAACTGCCAGTCTTCTGGTTAGCAGTCAAGCACCTTAGGCACTATGCTACCAGAGCTCCTGACTATTCTTTAGCAATTTGATATTTAATAGAAGAAAAACAAATAGCAAAACAAAAATTTGAAACTTGGGCTGTTGGCAATCACTGCTATGTAAACTCACAGCATTGAGCATCCCTTCCTTCTGACACACACCCAGTCTACCTCCAGCACCTTAACAGTCTCAGTTACCATTCTCCGTTTTACCACTGCTGTAACAGGTCGTATATAAAGCCATTGGCTGGAAACAGAGTTTAGCATCATTTCAAGCTGTTCAGTAATCTAAGTGAATGCAGATTTGAGAGCATGGCATTCTGAGGCAGCTATGGCTTTTCCTCTGGATTGCAGGTTTATAAGAGTATGAAGGTGAAGGTCCCAAGCTTGCTCATACCTGTTGTCATAGGATTGCCAACAGGGCAAAAGTGTCTTAGAGGTTAGACCCGTCAGTTCGATTAGGATTGCTATGTAGTTTCCCTAGAGGTATCACTTTTAAAAGTATTTTTAAAGTATTTATTTACTTCTGAAAAGTCCAGGATGCAAAAAACTTCTGTAACTTATTCTAGTAATAAAAATCTGTGCCATGGTGAGAAAAATAATTAAAAGACTTTTTTACTATCACAATGAGATCATTTATTTTTTTAACCAGAATAAAGAATTGTAATTTTTTTTTCTGAATTTTTACCTCCTTATAACGAGATTCTCTTTGAATGCAATAATTGTTGCCCTTTAATCAGTACATTAGTAGTTTAGTATTTTATTTAGTTTTTAGCATTTAGTATCTAGCAAGAATTCCTGGCTCTGTGCTAAGCATTTTATATGATGAATCTCATTTAGACTTCGCTAGCCACTCTCTGAGGTAAATATTACCTTCCCATTTTACAGATGGGAAAATGAAGACATAGGGCAAATATGTAACTTCCTTGAGGTAATGCAGTTATGACAATGAAATTCTGAACCAGGCTCATTCTGGAGTCACGCTCTTCACCTCCACCTTCTGTTAGGGTTCCCTTTGATTTTTCCAATCTACAACAAACTCCTAAACTGAAATGTTTTGCAGAAGCTTACAATACAACATCAGATTTTCATTTGTTTTCCTCCTTCTGAGACAGTATCGCCTCCTTCCTCACATACTGTGCCTTTGTGACTCCAAGCTAATTATGTGTTTGAAACTGGAGACTGTTTTATTTCCACTCAGCTTGTATAGCTACAGAGATGTGGATGTAATGAAAATGAGCCAGCCTAAGAAGAGATACATAACCCAAACCAAACCCACTGCCATCGAGTCAATTCCGATTCATAGTGATCCTATAGGACAGAGTATAACTGCCCTGTAGGGTTTCCAAGCCTATAATCTTTAAAGAAGCAGACTGTCTTGTTTTTCTCCTGCAGAGTGGTGGATTTGAACTGCTAACCTTTTGATTAGCAGCTGAGTGCCTTAACCCAACACCACTAGAAGTCCTGAGATGTACAGAGGTGGCTAAATTAAGGCAGCCTTTTTAATTGATCAATAAATCCATCCCTTTGACTTTCAATCTTTTAAATAAAAAGTCAAACTAAAGATGTTACATAGCTCTGAAATACCAGTACCTCAAAGTTTCTGGTTTGCCATTGATGCAACATATAAAAAGCATTTCCAATTGGATTGATTTATTTGTGGAGAACTGTATATAATTCTCATCTTCCTTTTAATCAACCTCAGCATAATTTTCTTCCCACTCTGGTTAACTGGAAAGGGCTGAGGTGGCACGTCAGGTGGAATATTGCAAATTGTCTATACCACCTGGGTAATTAAAAAGTGAACACAGCTGCCGATAAGCCAGCTGAGAAGCATGACAAAGTGGAAATTCAGAGTCCTCAAATGCATTCTTTTGCACCTGAACGCTGAACTCCCATTGAAACCCATTTAGGCCAATAAAATTCAGATGAGTTTTGTAGGGAGAAAATGCAGCTGACACAGAATCAATATGTTTGAAATTTCTCCTCCAGTGGCAGCTTTTGGACTGGAAATGGGCACACCAGCCATGGAGTTTATCTATGAAATGCTACATTTTCTTCCTCCAGTGAGAGAAAAGATTATGAGTGGTGAAAATGTGCTAGAAGATAGATCCTGGCTCAGGGCACCCTTGCTATATTTTACCGAGAGAATCAGCAAGATCCAAATAAAACAAAACAAAAAATAAGAAAGAAACAAAGCAAAAACACAACAAATTAGGAGCACTAAGAGTCAAGTTTTGAAGTGTTGACATGATAATGATTTCCTGGTTTGACCTGCTGTATCTATTAAGTAACAGCTTTAGAGATTTCCCCTCTTAACCCTCTCCAGTATAGACACCCAGTTAATTAAAGAGTTCAGAGTGCAGTACACATTAAAATATGTTTGCAGAATGATAGTCATTTCTGCAGGAAGCAAAATTGGTAACTCATAAATTCTACATTAACTATTTATCTTGCTCTTCAAAATAATAGTTGGGCAGTTTACTCATCAAGTGTGGGATTACAGCCAGTATTGACAAAGAAATATAAATCAATTTGCTTTTTTCCCAACAGCATTTATAAGGCTTCTGAATATAACAGGCGTCATCAAGTGAGCACTTCTATTTTTAATAAAATATGTTGTTCTCAGCCACAATGCTCATTGTATATGGGCCATCCCTTAAAAATAATCTTAGAAACAGGTTTATAAAATGTATCATATTTTAGTCATCATCTAGAAGTTGTTGTTGTTATGTGCCGTCTAGTCGGACTCGACTCACAGCAACCCCTCCTTGAGTTTCCGAGGCAGTATCACTACAGAAGTAGATTGCCCCGTCTTCCTTCCGAGGAGTGGCTAGTGGGTTTGAACTGCCAGCCTTCTGGTTAGCAGTCAAGTACCTTAGGCACTATGCTACCAGAGCTCCCACTTTATTAAGAGAGGTGACCAAATCTCAAATAAATAGCAGTAGAGGTTGATGTTCATCTTACCCATGTTTCCTTTTACCCTCTCTTTGGCTATAGATGTGTGTGCTTAAACTTGTTGACCATTAACTGCTTAATGATTTGTTAGGTATAGAGAAAGCACCGGGGATTAAGACATAATGAGAGTTGGATTAGTCTTGAATTTGTCAGCAAATATTCTAAGCTTGTGTACAAATAGAGCTGGTGGTTCTATTACAAATTTATGTATGAAAATGGAATCAGTGAGTACTTTGAGTGAAACCAGCACATGAAATACTAAATCCTCTAGAAAAGTTCTTGGTCATCAATGTATCTTTAAATGTTTAAAGATTAGGGACGAGTTGAAAATGGAAACACCTCAGTCTCTCTACTCTGCAGACTAATGGATCTGCATAATTAATATATCTGACAGTGATGATTTTTTAACACAGATTCTACCCAAAAGGACTAATGGAAAATTTTTCATGGCAATGCCAAACACATTCTAGTACAGTTTCTGGAAAGATTATTCCCAACACAGAGTGATCAGTTCACTGTATAGCTTTGAGTTGGCCAATATAAGTAGATAATCATGTTGTTATGGTCCTTTGGGGATGATGTTTTGGGCATACAAGGCTTCTCTCAATAGTCTCCATATGACTTCTTTAGCCCTGCTTACAGAATCTCTAAATCCTCCCAAATTACCACATAGTTTCTCAATGTACACTTCCTGGCAGAGACGTGACACATATTTTTGGCTTATTTTATGTCTGGCAAAAGATGGCTTTAAGAATCTTTGTGTCCAGTGTCAATTTATTTCTGCAAGGACTTTTTAAGCCATTATGTTGACATCTACCACTCAATAATGAACCATGTACCTTTATCTGGCGCTTGAGTCTCATGAGGGAGGAGAATGGATAACATTTTTCAAACTCTATTGCTTTCAAAGTATCTTCATATCAATTTGAGTGGCTGAGGGGAAAAAAACGTGTTTCTTTAAATTGGGAACAAATTTGAGGAAAGGAGTGGAGTGTTAACTTCATTGGCCTGTCCTTTCATTCAACAAATATTTATAGATACTTACCATGTGCCAGGGGAGCTCTGGTGGCATAGTGCCTAAGGCATTTTACTGCTAACCAAAAGGGTGGCGGTTCAAAGCCACCAGCCACTCTTCGGAAGGAAGATTGGGAAATCTACTTCCATAGTGATACTGCCTCAGAAATCCAAGTAGGGGTTGCTGTGAGTCAGATCTGACTCAACGGCAGTGAGTTGTTTGTTGTTACCATGTGCCAGACACGACACTGTGCTAAGCACAAGACATACATAATGGATAGAAATAATCTCTGCACTTCCCCCACCCCAAAAAATAGTCTTCATTTTCCAATTTCTCACCTAAACTTAGTTTCTATTTTGTGGCCAGGATATGTCTTCTTTAAAGCCTAATTGAACTGTTTCAGTAAGACATTTGCAGAAAATGTGTGCTTTTGGTGCTATCTGTTTATGCTCGGTGAGGGAAGAAGAGTGAATCCACTTATTTACTGATGTGATTACTGTCTAGCTGGAATAGAGTGCTTTTAAAGGGGGGAGCTGGAAGAAGTCTTGCATTGTTTCTGTCTTATAAGCATTATTTATTGTTCCAGGCATTCTCAGTTTTGATAAGGCTATTCTCAGTCTTGCCCAGTGTTTGGAAAGGAAAGAAAGGGAAGAAGCTTTAAAAGGACAGAAAAGTAAATAAGATAGAATAAACTGAGGGGGTGCCAAAAGGAACTTAAGATTTCCACTGGCAACCAGTTAGATCTAATTTGGATTATTTGGCTATCTGTACGTATTCAGTCACTCATCCATTTATTCAACAAACATATACTGGGTGCCCTGTTTATGCTAAGTACTGAGCCTGGTACTAAAACACAGAAAGCATAAGATATACTAGCCTCTGACCTCATGAAACTTCCAATAGACAAAGGTATTTTAACCCTGGCACTGTTGACATTTTGGAGTGGGGGATACAGGGCAGGGGTAGCCCTAGTGGCATAGAGGTTAAAGTACTCGGCTGCTAACCAAAAAGTCAGCAGTTTGAATGTACCAGCCACTCCACAGGAGAAAGATGAAGCAGTCTGCTTCCATAAAGATTTATAGCCTTGGAAAACTTATGAGGCAGTTCTGCCTTCTCTTGTAGGGTTGCCATGATTTAGAATCTACTCAATGGCAGTAGGTTTGAGTGGTTTGTTTGTTTGGTGTGTGTGTGTGGAGGGGTTTTTAATGCATTATAGGGTGTTTAGGAGCATCCCTGGCCTTTACCCGTGAGATGTTAGTAGCCCCCAGTTGTGATGACCAGAAATGTCTAATCTGATTGAGAACCACTGCAAGAGACCCAGTAATTGCCACCAGCTTTGACTGAATCTTCCCACAGCTTTTCTACTTTTCTTCCTTTCAGGTGCTCTGTTCCATGATTTATACCCAGGGTTTTTAAGTTGCTTTCCTCAAATACTATGGTACAGACTGCCTAATAAAGACAACATCATCTCTAAATCTCTTTTACTAGTATTATTATTTATTTATATGATATGTTACCACATTTACTTCGCTTACATTTTCTCATTTGATTCTAGCAATCACCAAATGGAGCAATGTAAAAATGTTATATCCTATTTGAAGTGATGAAAAAATTTTGGAAACAGATGGTGAATTGTGAATGTAATTAATGCTACTGAATTGTACACTTAAAAATGGTTAAACTGGCAAATTTTATGATACATATATTTTAGCCCAAAAGAATGAAACAAATGTTAAAAAATTATATCCTTTTAACAGATTAGTAAATTTAGAATGGTACTTATATACCCAAATTCTTCTAACCAAGAATGTATAGAATCCGGATTCTTACATTTGACTATAAAACACAATGTTTTTCTACAAAAAAAATGTAATATCTAGTAGAAAAAGAATAGAGCTATCTTTAAGCCATGCCTCTTCTGTTTGAGGCTGTTTTGGACCAAAAAGGCAGTAAAGCTGTGGATGGAGTGCAGGGCATTGCTGGTCTGGGCTTCCTTACTCAGCATTTGTTAGCTGGGTGGTTTTGGACAGAGCTCTTATATTCTCTGTTTCCTCCATAGTTTAGAAAACATAAAGTGATGCATTCAGAAGACACAAGCAAACCTAGAGTCTAGCAGAGGGTATAGAACACAAATTTTGGAGTCAGATGGACCTGGGGTATGAGTCAGTCTCCTAGCAGGAAAAGGATGACACTCTCAAAACATCTGACCTCTTGCCGGTGACTAGCTTTACATTAAAACTTAATTTCTTTACATCAGAAAATTGAAGCATTTGGCGGCTAACCAAAATTACATTGGGGAAACTGGTCTGCAAGAGGTTAGGTGAGTTGTCCAAGGCCTTGAGGTCTGGAAGAAAGACAACAGTCAGACTCAATATCCTTCAGCTTAATGGGGTGAAGAACAATTTCCTGTGGGAGGAAGGCCAATTTACTAACTGGGCAGTACCAGAAATGGGTGTGTTTACGGTTTACAAAGCAGATGTTCGGTACCTGAGATAGGTCCCTGAGTTTTAAAGGGGACACACCCAAACAACTTTGGCATTAGTTTAGTCAAATTTGGCCTCATTAGATGCCACAGAAAGAGCCCTGGTGGCGCAATGGTTAAGTGCTCAGCTGCAAACTAGAAGGTTGGTGGTTCAAACCCACCCAATGGCTCTTGGGAAGAAAGACATGGCAATCTGTTTCCATAAAGAGAAAACCCTATGGGGCAGTTCTTCCCTGTCACATGGGGTCACTATAAGTCAAAACTTGACTCCTTGGTGCCCAACAATAACAAGAGGGCATATAGACCTGGGACCTCAAGATGGACCTTAGAAGAGAGATACACATGGAAGGCACATATAGACAGGTAGTGGCTTGCTCAGGCACCCATCTTAAGTGTTCCAGAGCATGAGTAAATGCAAGCTTTCCCAGGAAAGGGGGATCACACTGTCCCTGGCCCCATGTCCTTGATCATAGGATGGGATATCAAAATGGATATGTAACTATTGAGATTACTGGTACATTTTCTAAGATAAAAACCTTCCAAGTGGATGGCTTGGGCAGAGTGCCCATCAAGAAAATTATTTTCTGCCTGCATTGCCTCAGAGCACTGCACTTGGAATGAGAGGAAATAGATCCACATCCCGGCTGTGCCACTTATGAGTATGCATGGGCTTGGATTGTGCATCTGCCCTCCCTGGGCCTCGGTCCCTTCATCTATAAAATGGTGATAATGACCACCCTCCCCAGAGTTACAGAAAAGATCAATTTCATAGATAATATGAGAAAAGCTCTTCTCAGACTGTGCAAAGCTAGGCAATAGTATCAATATTTCCTTCCTTCGGTAGTCAAAAGTCTGTCTTGCTATCAGTTTTCATTCCATGCCCTCAAGAAGTGTATGAGGTTAGGGGAAATGGTTTTCCCAATCTACCAAGAAAATGTTTGTAGTTAGGGGAAGGTCTAAAGTAGTCTGGAAATGCTTTGATGGTAATTTCATTTCAAGTGGAGATTTATGTCCATGTATTATAAATTACCAAGACAGAATATCATCACTGAATAAAACGAAATGGATAAAGCTCACCTTAAGGAATGTCCTTGAATTTTTCTTTCTACTTTCTTGGAACCCTTTTACCCCCATCAGTCTTGGCATAAGCCTTTTGTTGGAGTTGTGGGAGGGGATTGAAACAACCTCTGACCTCAGCACATCGTATTCTAATCCTATGAGACCTTAACCTTCTCTTCTTTCTACATAATTCAAGAAACTCTTTAGAGGTATTGAAAATCATAATTTTCTGCTGCCTGAAGACTGAAGCTCAGGGAAAGCCTCTCACAGCCTGTCCTGGGTTTCTCATTAGCTTTTACTGCAGAAAATAGGAGCTTCAAACTGGTTTGAACTGGTTCAGTCATGGCCAGTGAAGCAAAACCTGCACAGATCACAATTTGTAAAATGTGGGTACCAGGAAGGATAACTGGAAAAGGGAGAATTGTGGGTTGAAGCCTTGGAATGGGAGACTAAGAATATATGCTGTGAACCCTTCCAGAAGCCTGATGTGGGGGATTGTATTATTGTCAGGACTGTGGAGAGTGACACATATTCAAAATGGTGTGGTCTTTGAGTGGGGCACCATTGTTTCCAGCTCTACAGGTCAAGATGTTTGGCTGCTATTCAACATGCATGCTGCCCTTGGTTTCTAAAAGAGAGATTAAGTTTCTAAGAGGGTATTGACCCATACTTTTCCCCGTTCCAATTATTGTCCCAGACACCCACATTTTGCAGACTCTGGTCCATCCTGGTTTTACCTTGTCCAGGAAGAACCAGTTTGAAACCCTACAGGAAATTCAAAGCCGTCTCATTTCTCATGTTTTATTTACCTCAAAGCATCTGATCAGAAAGCTTGGTTAGCTCCCCACCAAGACTATCATCTGCTTGCAGTGCTTTCATGGATGCCTTCCCTTTAGCTTACCTCTTCACTCTGACTGGCATTTATAAACTCCTCATCTGCTAAGACATTTGGAAGTCATGCTGCCACCAAGCCTCTTGCAGACCAGTTTCCCCAATCTAATTTTTCTCTCCCTCTCTCACTGCCTCTTTCCTCTAAGAAAGTATTCCTCAGATTTTTTTTCTATTGATCTCTTCAGGAAAGCAAGCATGTCTTATTCATTTATTTATGTGTTCATGCGTTCATTTATTTGTACGTTCTACTGATATTTATTGATCAGCTACTGTGCGACAGGCATTGTATTAAGCATTTGGAATGTGGAAGTGACTAAAACAGATAGAGTCCCTACTCCCTGGGTGGTGCAAATGTTATAATGCATTTGGCGGCCAACCAAAAGCCTGGAAGTTCAAGTCCACCCAGAGGTGCCTTGGAAGATAGGCCTGGCAATGTATTTCCAAAAAAAATCAGCCATTGAAAACCTACAGAGTGCAGTTTTACTCTGACACACATGGGGTCACCATGAATAGGAGTGGGGTTCATGGCAACTGGTTTTACCCTCATACAATTTATCATTTATCATCTAATGGGTAAAGGGGAACATTAAAATATATATATATCACTCAAAAGTGAGTTTAATATCATTGTTGTAAGTGTTTTTTTTTAAAAATGCTAAGCCATTTTGGGGAGTAATTAAGTGACAGGCACAGCTCCAAGCTGTTTTGTTTTTTTGCATATTAACTTACTTAGTCCTCATAACACTGTGAAGTAGCTAAAAGAGGAAAAGATTAAAGCCCATAAAATCCTGAATGGCATGAACTCCTTTAACCTATCCAGGTGGATTAGAATGAGGATCACACAAAAAGACAAGATGCTAAGAGTTCACAGAGCTAACAATTACACAGCACCTATTGTTTACCAAGTACTGTGCTCTGCACCTCACAGGGCATGAACTATTTAATCATCATTATAGCACCTTGAACAATCAGTGTTATTATCTTAAGGATGAGGAAAAAGAGACCAAGAGCCTGAGTCACTTATGCAAGGGCACACATTTTCTAAGTGGTGGCTTTGAGACTGTAGCTTGGGGTGTTTGTCTCCAAACTGACCTCTTACCTACTCTGTTAACCTGTTAAAAGCTGATAGGGATTATTCTTCTTCAGTTCATATCCTGAAAAATACTGGTAGAGTGAGGGGGGAGGTGTTACAGCTAATTTTATTGTGTATCAAGAATAACAGTGATCCCTCTTAGAGGACAGTGGAACATCATGAGAGCTGGGAATGTTGAATCCTCATCTTTTAATGGTTCAAGGACCAACAGCACTGTTAGCATGTTAGAAATGCAGAATCTCTGTTTATACCTCAAATCTACAAGGTATCAGAATCTACATTTTTGTTTGCTTGTTTTCAAGTTGCCCATGTAATTTTTTTACAATTGCATGTGCAATTAAAAACACAAATAGGGGTATATTTTGACTGAAATTCTAAAACAATGACCACAAACAAATCAAGAACCCTGATAGGTTATTTGGCATGTAAGATAACTCTTACATTTCCTTCCTTCCTCCTTCCCTCCCTCCCTGCTTTCCTTCCTTTTTTTGTTGATGTTCGCTATTGTTATTAGATTTTGAAAGAACATCCACAGTAGTCATTCAGTAAATCCTTTAAAAGTAGGGTTTTTTTTTTTTCTAAATAATAAGTTATATTAGAAACAGTGCCTACATGACCACAATAGAAATTAATATAGCTAACTTAATTATTGTTTGATTCACTGCACCCCAGGAAGAAACATATCTTGACATTGCACCATTTGCCATCAAGTTGAATCTGACTCACGGTGACCTTATGTGTGTCAGAGAACTGTATTCCATAGGGTTTTCAGTGGCTGATTTTTGGGGGAGAAGTAGATTGCCAAGCCTTCAGAGGCACCATAGGGTGGACCCAAACCTCCAACCTTTCAGTTAGAAGTGACATTGACCAGAATTCAGTGTTCAAACTACTCAACAGTGAAAATGCAGGACAATATATGCCTTTTTGGCATAAAGTTACATGTCATTAATTGATTCCTTTTTATTGATTCAATATTTATTGAGAGCTTACACTGTGTCAGATGTTATAATCCTGTTTTAAGACAGTTCAGATTACTCGTTTTTATAATTATACTTATTAAAATGTATAGATAAGGATTTTTTATTTTATACATATAGATAATACCACATTTTCTAATTCAACAACCATCATCAATATTTGTTGCTGAATTTTCCATCATTGTAAACTCAATGCTTCCTAAATAAAGATACCTTCTTCTTCATGGGATTCTATGGACAGTTAAATTTGGAGAGCATAGATCTAGAACAAGTTAAAAGATAGGGCTTCCAGCCCTGTTGTGATGCTAACTAACCCAGTTGTTTGAACTCCCTCTCTTGGTTTTATTTGCTCTGATCCTTCAGTGGAATTGACCTGAGCCCCCTCCCAGAGGAATTCAAGTCACTTTATTAGAAGAACCTAGAGATGTTGATAAGGAAGATTCTGTAGAAGCTTTGAGTTTCTCTTTTACCTCTGGAATTTGTTTCTCATAGTATGGTCCATGGAGCACCTGTATTAGAATCATCTATATCAGAATCACCTAAAGTGATGTTCCAATGAAAAGCAAACATCTCTGGACAGGATTGAATGCCAATATAAAGTATAATATAGTATACTATTTGTATAATGTTTATACAATATAGTGTGATGATGTCTTTAAGGCACCAAGAAGAAATAACTTTCAGCTTAGAATGGAATACCCCTCCTAAGGATTTGGAGCTCTGGTAGCGTAGTGCCTAAGGCACTTTACTGTAAACCAGAAAGCTTGTGGTTCAAACCCACTAGCCACTCCTCAGAAGAAAGGTTGGACAATTTACTTCTGTAGTGATACTGCCTTGGAAAGCCAAGGAGGGGTCACTATGAGTCGAGTCTGACTCTAGGGCACATAACGACAACCACCACCACCTAAGGATCTATCTATAACAAAGATGCAATGAAGCTATCATCAGGCAAACATTATATTACATTTAGTTTTTATATTTAATGATTCCCCTTTTGGGAGCAATTATTACTGTGATATATGTACATCGGATCCAGGGTTCAAATTCTGGTTCCCATTCCCCACTAGCTGTGTGACTTTTGCATGATTTACAGTTGTTGTTTTTTTCTGTGATTTACATTTTTGAACCTCAGTTTTCTCAGGGATAAGAATTCTCATTCTCACCGTTGTGGGAAGGAAGGGTTGTTGAATAATTATGGATGATGTATGTAAGTATGTGGCACATAGTATACTAAATAAATCATAACTGTTACTACTGGTTATTTAGCAGAATTAAATTTCACAAAATCATTACTCCCAAATTATCTATGACATAATCATGAAACTGTACATTAGTTGTTGTGGATAGAAACATACTTTGTCTGAATACTTTTGAGGTGATCCTTAATTTAATTTGGCATGTAGCTCTTGTCCCTTCATTCATTCATTTATTCATTCAACAAATGTTTATTAAGATCCTACTGGGGGCCAGGAACTTTCCTGAGGGTATGGTAATGCAGCAGTGGTATTTGCTCCTGTGAGGGATGAAGGAACAATAAACAAATAATAGAAAACATTAGGTGGTTGCATAAGCTGTGGAGAAATAGGAATCAGATAATGGCATGGGCCATTCTTTTAAATCCCTATTTTTATAAATTGGACCAAATAGTAAAATTTTCAGAGGAAGCCTACATAGAAGTTTTGGACATATAAGTCCATTTTCATTTTTGTGAGTGTTAGGATCTTCTCTTTAGGTTTTCTTAAAATGAAGAGTCATTCTATTTGGAAAAATTTAAGTTGGTTCAAAGCTTAACAACCAAATGGTATCACCTCTTCCATCTGCACACAAAATAAATGACTCCTGCAGATTCACAATGCTTATAACTTGAGAAAGTCATTTGTCCTTCCATGTGACCCCCACCATAACCCCAAGAAACAAACAGATTAATTCTATATGGAGTTTTTCCTCAAGTGGAGGGAAAGTATGGCTCAGAAAGGCCATTTCCAATTGATGAGAGTTTAAGCGCTAGTAAGTGGTGATGCTGATATTCAAACTAGATCTTCTCTCTCCATATTCAATATGTCCTCTACCACAGGACCTCTGCTTATTTGATCATCTCTAAAAGACCGCCCATCAAAGAAGGGCCAGAGCTCTAGGGCAGTGAAGAGCTCTGTATGATGTTATTGTTCTCCATTATGGGGATTTAGGAGGATATTTTAGATTTAAACTTCTACCATTGTGCAAATATGATAGTGTGAGGATGAAAATGGAATAAATGATATAAAGGCAAGTGGAATTTATGAGGCATAAAGCATCAGCCTCATAAACAAACAAATAAAGCCTGTTAGGCTGTTAGAAAATTTTTTGAACTCTACCTAATTTTTAGAATAGGCTTTTTAAGCATTTTACTCTGAATAACTTCCTTCTTAATACTGTCTGATTTAAATTTAGGAACAATTTTATTATAATAGCTCAAGTGGGTATCCAGTATATAACTTGAAGAGGTAACATCTCACTTTCTCATTATCTTGCTAGACTATAAACAATGCTGCAGTCTAATAATGGAAATATCAAGGCAATATATTCAAAGAGACAAACATCAGAATTGAATCCAATTACAATGTTAACTCTTCAGCATGATTAGGATCGAACTGGCTCCCAATTGAGCAGTGTCCACTGCTGGACTATAGAATAGCCTCATTAATTTTCTAGTCCAAAATTCACATTACACTGTTCAAATACTACTTAGCATTTTTTCTATCATTAAGTAATAAAATTTCCTATTATCATAAATGACCATGTTGTTGTTAGGTGCTATCAGGTTGTTTCTGACTCATAATAACCCAATGCACAGCAGAACGAAACACCGCCCGATCCCATGCCAGCTCCACAATCCCTGCTATACTTGAGCCCATTGCTGCAGTTACCGTATCAATCCATCAGATTGAAGGCCTTCCCCTCTTTCATCGACCCTCCACCTTACCAAGCATGACATCTTTCTCCAGTGAATGGTCCCTTCTGACAACATGACCAAAGTAGATGAGACGAAGTCTGGCCATTCTCACTTCCAAGGAGCATTTCAGGTGCACTTCCTTCAGGACAGATGTGTTAGTTCTTTCAGCAGTCCATGGTACTTTCAGTATTCTTCACCAGCACCACAACTCAAAAGTATCAACTCTTTTTTGGTCTTCCTTATTCATTGTCCAGCTCTCACATGCATACAAGGCGATTGAAAATATCATGGCTTGTGTCAGGCACACCTTAGTCCTCAAGGAGACATCCTTGCTCCTCAGAACTTGAAAGAGGTCCTTTGCAGCTGATTTGCCCAGTGCTATACATCCTCTGATGTCCTGACTGCTGCTTCCATTGGCATTGATTGTAGAACCAAGCAACATGAATTCTTTGACAGGCTGTCTTTTCTCCATTTATCATGGTGCTACTTATTGGTCCAGTTGTGAGGAGTTTTGCTTTCTTTATATTGAGATGCAATCCATACTACAGACTGTTTTCTTCAATCTTCATCAATAAGTTCTTCAAGTCATCCTCACTTTCAGCAAGCAAAGTTGTATCATCAGCATATCATAGGTTGTTAATGAGTCTTCCTCCAATCCTGATGCCACGTTTTTCTTCATATAGTCCAGTTTCTCGGATTATTTTCTCAGCATATAGATTGAATAATTTTGGAGAAAGGATACAACTCTGATGCCCTCCCTTGTTGATTTTAAACCATGCAGTGTCCCCTTGTTCTGTTCGAATGACAGCCTTCTGGTCAATGTACAGGTTCCTCGTGAGTACCATCAAGTGTTTGGGAATTCCCATTCCTCTCAGTGCTATCCACAACTTGTCATGATCCACACAATCAAATGCCTTTGCATAGTTAATAAAACACAAGTAAACATCTTTCTGGTATTCTTTGCCTTGAGCCAAGATCCATCTGACAGCAACTATGATATCCCTTGTTGCACATCCTCTTCTGAATCCAGCTTGCACCTCTGGAAGTTCTCTGTCAATATACTGCTGCAACTATTTTTGAATTATCTTCAGTAAGATCTTACTTGCATACAATATTAATGATATTGTTCTATAATTTCCACATTCTGTGGGATCACCTTTCTTTGGAATGGGTACAAATATGGATCTCTTCCAGTCAGTTGGCCAGGTGTCTATCTTCCAAATCTTTTGGCATACCGAGTGAGTGCCTCCAAAGGGGCATCTGTTTGTTGAAATATGTCAATGGGTAATCCATCGATTCCCGGAGCCTTGTTCTTCGCCAATTCCTTCATTGCAACTTTGACTTTCTCCTTCAGTACCATTGGTTCCAGATCATATGCCACTTCCTGAAATGGATGAAGATCAACCAGCTCTTTTGGGTACAATGACTGTGTATTCTTTCCATCTTCTTTTGATGTTTCCTGCATTATTCAATATTTTTCACATAGAATATTTCAATATTGCAACTCGAGGCTTAATTTTTTTCCTCAGTTCATTTAGCTTGAGATACGCCAAGCATGTTCTTCCCTTTTGGTTTTCTAACTCCAAGTCTTTGCACATTTCATTATAGTAATTGGTTTTGTCTGCTTGAGCTGCTCTTTGAAATCTTGTATTCAGCTCTTTTATCTTGTCATTTCTTCCATTTTCTTTAGCTACTCTCCACTCAAGGGCAAGTTTCAGAGTCTCTTCTGTTATCCATTTTGGTCTTCTCTTCTTTTCTCGTCTTTTTAGTGACCTTTTGCTTTCTTCATGTACGATGTTCTTGATGTCATCCCACAGTTCTTCTGGTTTTCAGTCAATGGTGTTCAGTGCATCAAATCTATCCTTTAGATGGTCTCTAAATTCAGGAGGGATATATTCAAGATCATAGTTTGGCTTTCATGGACTTGTTTTAATTGTCTTTAACTTCAGGTGAACTTGCATATGAGCAGTTGATGGTCTGTTCCACAATCTGCTCCTGGCCTGGTTTTGGCTGAAAATATTGAGCTTTTCCATCGCATCTTGCCACAGATTTAGTCAATCTGATTCCTGTGTGTTCCATCTGGTGAAGTCCACACGTACACCTGCCATTTGTGTTGTTGAAAAAAGGTATTTGCACTGAATAAGTCGTTGGTCTTGCAACATTCTACCATGTAATTTCCAGCATTATTTCTGTCACCAAGGCCAAATTTTCCAACTACCAGTGATTCTTCTTTGTTTCCAACTTTTGCATTCTAGTCACCAGTGATAACTAACACATATTGATTGCATGTTTGGTCAATTTCAGACTGTGGAAGTTTATAAAAATCTTCAATTTCCTCATCTTTGGCTTTAGTGGTTGGTGCATAAATTTGAATAATACTTATATTAACGGGTTTTCCTTGTAGGCGTATGGATATTATCCTATCACTGACAGCATTGTACTTCAGGACAGATCTTGAAACATCCTTTGTGATGATGAATACCACGCCATTCCTTTGCAATTTGTCATTTTCAGCATAGTAGATCATATGGTTGTCTGATTCAAAATGGCCAAATCCAGTCCATTTTAGCTCACTAATACCTAGGATATCAATCTTTATATGTTCCATTTCATTTTTGACAACTTGCAATTTTCCTAGATTCATACTTCATACATTCCATGTTCCAGTTGTTAATGGATGTTTGCAGCTGTTTCTCCTCAATTTGAGTCATGACACATCAGCAAATGGAGGTCTCAAAAGCTTTACCTAATCCACATGAGTAAGGCTGGTTTTACTCTGATGATGCAGCTCTTTCCCAGTTGTATTGTGAGAGCCTTCTAAGCTAAGTGACTCATCTTCCTCCTCTGTATTGGACAATGTTTCTGGACTATTCATAATAGTCAGTAATGTATCAGACAGTGTTTCCCTGCTATTCATAAGGTTTTCCCTGGCCAATTCTTTGAGAATTGGATGGCCTCTTCCTTCTTCCTAGTCTGTCTCAGTCTGCAAGCCTCGCTGAAACCTGTGCACGATGTGCACCCTGCTGGGTTTGAAACACTGGTGGCACAGCCTCAAGACTCACAGCAACACAATACCACAGTAGGACAAAACGACAGACAGGTTTGTCTCCCTTAGCTGTTCGAATCCTCTCCAACCTCCCCTTATCTGGATCCCTACTGCTGCCTCCTCGCTCTTTCCTGGTCCCCCTGGCCATTTTCTGTCCTTTATCCCATTTTCCTGCCTTGCCACCTGTAGGGAGTGGCCTGAGCCCTCCCCTGGATCCCTGTGGCTGACTCCTCGCTCTGTCCAGGGGCACCTTGCTGGTTTCTGTCCTTTCCCCAGTTTTCCCTCCTTGCTGCTTGTGGGGCATGGCCTGGGTTCCCTCCCCTCACCTGGATCCCTGTGGCTGGAAGACCATGCCATTTGTTGAGTGAATAAATGGTAACTATTTAGAATTCTCTCTCAGAGTGGGAGTGTTCTATTAAATCAGTACTTTTAAGTCTCCTCTGGTGGCACAGTGCCTAAGGCATTTGACTGCTAACCAGAAGGCTGGCAGTTCAAACCCACCAGCCACTCCTCAGAAGGAAGACTGGGCAATCCACTTCCATAGTGATACTGCCTCAGAAACTCAAGGAGGAGTCGCTATGAGTTGGATCTGACTCGACAGCAGTGAATTTGGTTTTTAAGGAATACGTGCCAGATGAAGGGAAAAATGTTTGATGAAATTGGCCACAGGGAAATAGGAACGGGCTGAGAGTGCAAAGAATAATACCTCTACTTTGTTGAGTCCTTACTGTGGGCTAGGCATGGGACATAATGTTAGCTACCTGGAATCACTGAGTTCTATCAATAATCTTGCAAGCTGGGGGATATTACCTATGTTATACAGAGGAGGAATTAGAAAGCTTGATATATTTAGGAATTTGTTCAAGGATATATTGCTAAGAGGTAATGGTACAAACTTTGCCCCTGAGTCTGCCTAAATCCAAAGCCCATCCTCTTCACCACTGTACATTGTTGGGAAAGGAACTTATCTGATGCATGATAACAGCTCTGTCTCTGGAGTCCTGCTGGGGTCCCCCATTTTCCTGGTGAACTCCATCCTCACCCTGGCCAAATTCTCTTTGGGTTTGTTTATTTTTCCTTGCCCTCTAGTCCTTTGCATCAAATCCATCCTGGGAACCCACCTCAGCTTTTGTCCAGGATTGGAGTACTCTGCTTCAGACAGAGCGAAAGACAAATAGACCAACAAACACTGCCTCTGATTTTCTTACAGAGTCAATGACCCCAGGGGATTCATCTTATTGCTGAGGGCCCCTCAAGCATTGCTGCCCTGGGCTGTGTCCCCTATGTGCACACATAGCCCAGCCAGGCTGGTAAGATTATTAGTTGCTGTGGAGCCAGTCCCGACTCATGGCAACCCGAAGTGTGCAGAGTAGAACTGTTCTCTGAAGTTTTCAAGGTTGTAACCTTTTGCAGCAGATCACCAGGCCTGTCTTCTGAGGTACCTCTGCATGGTTTTGAACTACACCCTTTCAGTTAGTAGATCCTCCTGTAATCATTTGTGCCACACACTGCTTATACCAAGAGTGTTTGCTTGGTTCTCCCTACATGTGGTAATCACCCTCTGAATTAAGAATGCTTTCTCTAGTTTGCCTCAAAATACCTCTCCAGGAGTTATGTGACACTAAGCTACATGTCACAGCCCTCTTGAATTCTTCTTCCAGGATAAAAAATAGCTTTCTGGTACATTCCTCAGTGCTTTCTCCTTGAGATCTCTGATTTCACTTCCTATCATTTTTTGTTTTTTTAATTTTTGTAACTACATTCTATTAAATTCAGATTTCTATTTTCTACTTAGAATGATCCTTTTCTTCTTGTTCTCCTTTTTTTTTTTTTTTCCTTTTAGGCCTTAACAGTTCTTTGTTTTTCTTCTGGAACTTTCTAGGACATCTGATTTTCACCAATAGGCATAGCATGAAAAGCAGAAAAGGTTCGTTTTAATGAGCTCATTGGTGATTGGTAAGAAACATCTGCTAAAATCTAAAATAAATTAGGTCAAAACAAGGTTGAAGAGAGCTTTAAGTGCTTCAACTTCTAACAAACTGATTTTATTATCTAGGAAACAGGAAGAAGTGAAAAGAACCTGCAGAATAAGAAAGTAATTAAACCTGTGTACTTAATAAACGGTCACAATTCTCAGTGGAGTTTAATCTAATGTGCATAACCTGAGAAAAGGAAAAAGTCCCTTGAAGAGCTGCACAGCCCCCTCGGCTCAAACTGAATTATGAGCACATTGGATATTTAGCAAGTCCTCCTCTAGGAAAAGAGAAGGCTCCACAGCTTGGGACCAGGTTCATGACTTGCAAATATGTTGTTGTTGCTTTTGTTATGTGCCATGGAGTCGGACCCGACTCATAATGACCCCTCCTTGGGTTTCTGAGGCAGTATCACTGCGGAAGTAGATTGCCCAACCTTCCTTTTGAGGAGTGACTGGTGGGTTTGAACCACCAGCCTTCTGATTAGTAAAGTGCATTAGGCACTACTCTACCAGAGTTGTTAGCTGCCATTAAGTTGTATCCTGACTCATGAAGACTGCATATACAACAAAATGAAACTCTCCCTGGTCCTGTGCCATCGCCAATGACTGGTTGTGAATTGAGCCATTCTGATCCATAGGGTTTACACTGGCTGTTTTTTGGAAGTAGATCAGTAGGGCCCCATGATACTTCTTTCTTAGTCTGGAAGCTCTATTGAAACCTGTCCAGAATCATAGCAACATACAAGGCTCCATTGACAGAAGGGTGGTGGCTGTACTTGAGGTTCACTGGCCTAGAATGGAACCCAAGTTCCTGCATGGATGGCAAGAATTCTACCTCTGACCCACCAATGCCCCTTCCAAATATGAGATTACATAATTACCTCCTTCCTGGCTGATGCTTTAGATATTATTAATAGTGTCAGGCATGATCAATTCAATATTGACTTGCTTCTCTTGCCTTTATTCACTCTAAATGATAGTATTTTCAATCTATTTCTTATGAATCACTCTTCTTTCAAGATCCTCAATTAATTTTCTTCTTGCTTTGTCTCCTCCTAATCCTAGTTATGCATGCATCATTAATGAAAATACGGGTATGGGGACTAAAACTTTGTTTGCTTCTGATACACTGTGAGGTAATTGAATTTTTACATTTAGTAAAGTCTAGTTAAATCTACTAACAAGATAAATTCTTCCTTGAATATATGCAGTTTATGTTGATAACACTGTTCTCTGCTTTTCTCTCTCTTGATAGTCTCTCTTGGAGTTTATGTATCGATTAGGTTTTGCTGCATAACAAACCACCCCAAAACATAATGGCCTAAAAGCACAACTATTTATATAGCTCATGATTTTATAGGTCAGCAGTTTGGGCTGGGTTCTGATGGGTAACACTTCTCCTTATCCTGACTGTGTTCAACCATATACCTGTAGTCATTTTCTCATCAATAAAGTAGCTCTCTTTGTAGGGGTTAGATAACTGTCAGCTGAAAAAGTGGGTGTAACTAGGCCAGGTATCACTCTCATCATCCAACAGGTTAGCCTTGGCTTGTTCACATGGTGGTCTCAAGGTTACAAGAGAGAGAGCATGGTAGTTGCAATGTCTCTTAAGGCCTAGGCTTGGAAGTCACAGAACATTTCTTTCTTTACATTCTATTGGTCAAAGCAAGTCACAAGACCAGTCTAGATTCAGGGGGTAGAGAAATAAACTGTACCTCTTGATAAGGTTAGCTGCAAATTATGGTGGCCATTATGCAATCTTATCAAGTACTCAACTATCATCTCTATGACTCTGTCCCTCAATCTTTAGTCCAATAATCTTATTTCACTTCCAGAACATGATCAATTGATTACCTCAATCTCACTTGAACTTGTTATTGTTAGGTGTGCCTCAAGTTGATTCCAATTCATAGCAACCCGATGTGACAGAGTAGAACTGCCCCATAGGATATTTTAGGCTGTAATCTTTACAGAAGCAGGTTGCCAGGTCTTTCTCCCACAGAGCCTCTGAATAGGTTTGAGCTACCAACCTTTTGGTTAGTAGCTGAACACTTAATTGTTATACCATCAGGGTTAGACCTTTAGAAAACAGGCCTGACCACTGTTTGTGACTACTCTTTCCCTTTATTTGTGTCCTATTTTGTCAGTGAAGCTGTCATTTTCCCAGGCTCTTAATTGAAAGCCTTGTACTAATCTCACACTCTCCTTTCTCCCTTTTCTTGAGAGCCCAAACTACCAAATTCTGTGGGAATCCTTCTGAAGTATCACCTATCTCCTCTCCCACCACTCATATTTCTCTTTGATCTCCTTGCCTTCAATTATTCTTTCATCCAAAACGTTAAACACTCTCTTCCAAATAATTTTACCCATTTCTTCTCTTGCTCCAGAACCTTCTATAGTTCCTCACGATCAAGTACACCAAGTTCATTCCTCTCTGCCAGGTCCTACTTTGTGAGCTGGCCCCAAATGAGCTGTGCAAATTTACTTCCACAATCCAGTGATGGATATTTACCCTTCAGTGAAATGTGGCACTTTACTGGCCTCAAACACTCTACAGGTACATCTGTTCTTTTATTCACACTGTTTTGTTTTGCCTATCTTTTCTACCTTTTAAAATCTAACCCATCCTAAAGGACTTAGAAAAAGTTATCTTTCCTCTACAGAGCCAAAAGGTAATAAACAATGACTTCACACTCTCCTATTACTCTATTATGTATTTTACCAGCATTCTCCTCACAATTGGACTAGTAATTAACATTGCAATAAATGGAGAAAATATTGAAGTTGTCAAGAACTTTATTTTACTTTGATTCACAATGAACACTTATGGAAACAGTAGTCAAGAAATCAAACAACATATTGCATAGGATAAATCTGTTTTTAAAGCGTTAAAATATGTCGGTTTGAGGATGAAGATGCACCTGATCCAAGCCATAGTGTTTTTTGATGTACTTGAATTATGGTGTTGATGAAGAATATTAAATACACTATGGACTGCCAGAAGAATGAAAAAATCTATCATAGAAGGAGTACAGCCAGAATGCTCCTTAAAAGCTAGAATGGTAAGACTTCATCTCATGTACTTTGGACATGTTATCAGGAGGGACCAGTGTCTGGAGAAGTACATCATGCTTGGTAAAGAAGAGGGTCAGCAAAAAATAGGAAGACTTTCAAAGAGATGGATTGACACAGTGTCTACAGCAATGAGGTCAAGCATAACAATGATTGTGAGAATGATGCAGGATTGGGCAATATTTTGTTCTGTTGTACACTGGGTCACTATGAGTTGCAGCCAACTCAACAACACTTAACAAAAACAATATATTGTTGCCATGTAATTATACTTTATCTTATATTATCCCAATATTAATTTCTCCTCCAGCTAAATCTGACCACTTTGCAAGTCAAGAAACACATCAATTCTTCCTTTTGGGTTCTCTAGATTTCACAGGGAAGTATATGAGAAAAGTGGATATTCAGTTACAATGTAGTACATTGAATTGAATCTTTAATTTTATTTATTTATTTATATTTTTATTGTAAAATATAGATAACATAACTTTTGTCAATTCAATATCTTTCATGTGTATTAAGTGACACCACTTCCATCAATTATGCTGTGCAACAATCACCAATATGCATTGCAAATTTTTCATCACCATAAGGAGAAACTCATTGTTTCTTAAACAATGATTCCTCCTTTTCCCTACCCTCCCACCCGGGTAACCATTATTAAACTCTGATCTCTAAATATTTGTCTATTCTAGGCATTTCTTATAAGTAAGATCATACACTATTTGTCCTTTGCCCTTTTGTAACTGAACTACCTCAATTAGCATATGTTTTCATGGTTTATCCATTTTGTAGCATGTATCAGGACATCATTCCTCTTTATAGCTGAGTAATATTCCATTATATGTATATACCATATTTTGTTTATTCGTTCATCTGCTGATGAACATTTGACTCGAATAACCACTGTTTTGAAGAACTTTTTTCTATCATTTTGACCATCACAAGGCTGTAGGATTTATCAGGTTTGCAGTCTTTTACATGTTGGACCAAGGTGGAAATATGGATCCCTAAGGAGCTCTGGTAGCATAGTGGCTAAAGCACTTGACTGCTAACCAGAAGGCTGGCGGTTCAAACCACCAGCCACTCCTCGGAAGGAAGGTTGGGCAATCCTACTTCCGTAGTGATACTGCCTCAGAAACCCAAGGAGGGGTCGCTATGAGTCGGGGCTGACTCGACGGCACATAACAACAACAACAACAACAAGCCCATAGAAGCAGCAGTCAAGAAATCAAACAATGAATTATGTTGGGCAATATTACATAAGGTATTACATAGAGTTGCTAGGAGTGGGAACCCACACAATGACATCTAACAACAACAACAACAAACTCTGGGCCAATCCAATGTTCATTAAATGGACTCTCTATGCTATTAATCTGAACAATGACTTCTACTGAGCCAAGGTGTAGGGATATGCTGCATTCCCTCATTTAAAAAAAGTCATTCTTGACAACTCCCTGTCCCATCAACATCCAATTCAGCACTAAATATTTTCAGTTTAGCCTCCAAACTGCCCTTCAATCCATCTTCTTCCCTTCATCTCTGCTCTTACCTCGCACTCTTCCTTGGACAATCGCAACCTCCAGTGGAAATTCTCACTGCTTTTCACTTGTCTGCCCATCCACATCTTCCCCTAAGTCATTCTCTGTATTACAGCAAGAGAGCTCTTTTCTAAATTCAAATTTGCTCTCCAGATCCTCTGCTTAAAACACTCCAATACATGCTCATTGCTGTTAAAGATCAAAATCCTCAGCTGGGTCATTAAGACCCTGTGGCATCTAACCCCTGCCTCCTGTCTGCCTCTCCAGATCACCTCTTCCCGTAATGCCCTTAACTGATTCATCCAGCTTAGTTCCCCAAATACATGATGTTTCATCTTCCCACAGAGGCTTTATGTGTACTAATTTCTCTGCCAAAAAGTTCTGGTGGCATGTGATTAAGTGTGGCTGCTACCAAAAGGTTCAAACCCACCAATGGCTCTGTGGGAGAGAAGACCTGGAAATCTTCTGTAAAGATTACATCCTTGGGAACCCTATGGGGCACTTCTACTCTGCGATATAGAGTTACAGTTGACTCCATGACAGCAATCCCTCTGCTCAGAACACTTTGCCCATCCTGACAGCCTATAACTCACTAATACCCTTCCTTAGTGCTTGAAAAATTCATCTTAGAAAGATCAGCACAAGGTAGGTCCCCATGAGATGGAGGTTAAAGATGTCCCAAATGTCCAAATTACTGTGCCACTCCATCATTTCAGACACTAACTCTTGCTCCTCCTGTCAGTAATCTCCCCAGTCTTAGGGTTTTGTATGTCACTGTAACACCTCACAGAACTCACAGACACCAAGGGGATCATCTCAGGTAGTGGTGGAGGCTGGCAGGGTGGCAAGTCCCAGGTCTGTAAGAAGTAGGTCTGGAGAATCATCCCAATGCTTGGGGTTTGACAAACCTCAATCAGCAGATCAGATGATGGCTGCTGTCCCAAATCCAGAGACAGGAAGCTAAGGGTAGTGATTTGAGTTTTACCCTCCAGCAAGAAGGGACTTGGTACATCCCACCTGTGCTGCTCCAACAGAAATAACCCAAGTGGATGGCTTTAACAATCAGTGGCTACTCAGTTGCTCACAGCAAATCCCACCACAGAGCTGATTGCCACTCATTATAGGGAATAACAAGTACCAGCTGCTCAGCCAAGTTGACACCCAACCTTAACTACCACCCCAAACAG
Source organism: Orycteropus afer afer (assembly GCF_000298275.1). Classification (NCBI taxonomy): domain Eukaryota; kingdom Metazoa; phylum Chordata; class Mammalia; order Tubulidentata; family Orycteropodidae; genus Orycteropus; species Orycteropus afer. Next base: position 678,358 of record NW_006921788.1, read on the forward strand.
GCATGGATAATAAGACAATATATCACAAAATGGAGGACAACGGCTAGAGGGGCCACATCGAGCAATTCACTGCACTTAGTCAACTCTGATTATTTTAGTAGTTATTTAATTAATATCTGTTTCCCCTAGAAAAAAAAAAACCTCCCTGCTGTTGAGTTGAACCTGACTCATAGCAACCCCTCCTTGGGTTTTGGAGGTAGTATCTCTACGGATGTAGATTGCCCAACCTTCCTTCTGAGGAGTGGCTGGTGGGTTTGAACCACCAGTCTTCTGGTTAACAGTTAAATACCTTAGGCACTTCTCTCCCCTATTGGTCTATAAACTCCTTGAAGGCAGGAAGCCTCTGTGTTTTGCTCTTCAATGCATTTCCTGAGCATGGTGATGTCTGGTGCATATTAAACACTCAATAGCTAATAAATGTTTGAATGGAAGAATAAGTGAGTGAATAAATGGATGAACAGCCATCTGTGTTCCAGGCCCTGTGCTGGAGCTTTTGGAATGTAAATATGCATGAAATATGGTTTCTGCCCCTAAGAGCTTACATTCTAGTTAGGAGAGGTAGGTATAAATTAGTAAGTGTAAAGAATCCTGTAGATGCTTAAGGACAGAGGGATCAATTTTACTTTGGGGTAGAGGAAAGGAAGGATAGGGAATGTGTATTAGTTTCCTAGGGCTATTCTAACAAATTTCCAGAAATGTAATGGCTTAATACAATGTAAATTTATTATATTACAATTCTGCACGTTAGCAGTCTGACACAATATCAGTGGACTAACATCAAGGTATAGGCTGGGCTGTATTCCTTTCAGGAGGTTTTAGGAGGAAACCCATTTCCTTACCTTTCCCAGCTTCTAGAGTCTACCAGCATTCTTTAATTCATGCCTCCTTCCTGCATCTTCAAGGCTGGTAGCATAGCATCTTCAAATTTTTCTCTACTTTCACCATCACATCTCCTTTTCTGACTCTGACCCATCTGCCACCCCACCCCCCCCATTATAAGGGTGCGTTTGGTTATATTGGGCTTACTTAGATGATCCAGGATAATCTTTCCCCTCTCAAGGCTGTCAACCTACTCACATCTTCAAAGGCCTTTTTTTTTTTTTTTTTTCATGTAAGGTAAGTATAGTAGTTAAGATTGGGTGTCAACTTGGCTGGGCCATGATTTTGAGTGGCTGGGCAGCTGGATGAAGTTATTCCCCGGATGAAATTGTAATCACCTCTGTGGTGGAAACTGCTGTGAGCACCTAATCAATGGAAAGAGAGTTGCTTTCAGGATGTGGCCTGCTTCCAGTATACATGGAGAGCTTTGTGAAAAATCTCCAGCTTTTGGCATATCTTGACCCTACATTTGGCTGCGTCTTGGCCTGCTGTGTTGCCTGCTAATCTTGAGATTGATTCTGGACTTAAACCAGTGATCTTCCATGTTCCCTGCTGATCATGGGATTGTGCCATTTTACCTGTCAGCCTTGGGTTTGTCAGCCTCAGCAGCCAGTAGCTGTGTGCATCAGAAAGATGCCTCCAGCTCCAGTGGACCTGAAATAAGAGACAGAGGTGAAGCCCAAGGTTGAGGGGCCTTCAACCAGCCCCTAGAGCTGGCACTCTGAATTTGTACTTATAGCCCCCTAAACTGTAAGAGAATAAATTCCTATTTGTTAAAGCCATTCATTTGTGGTTTTCTGTTATAGCAGCACTAGAGAACTAAGACTAGTAACATATTGACAGGTTTCAGGAATTAGGACCTTGACATTTTGTGGAGCAATTATTCTGTCTACTACAGAATGGTAAAGGAATGATATAAGAATAGCTTCATGGAGAACATAGCAGTTGAATTAAGTCTTCAAACACAAAGAGGGGAAGGCATTTGTCTTAGTTCTCTAGTGCTGCTATAACAGAAATACCCCAAGTGCATGGCTTTAATAAATAAACAGAAATTTATTCTCTTACAGTTAGGAGGCTAGAATTCCAAATTCAGAATGGTGGATCTAGGGAAAGAGTAGACCAGATATCAAAGTTCAGAGTGCCAGCTCTAGGGGCTGGGTGGAGGCACCTCAACCTTGGGTTTCAGCTCTGCTTTCTCCAGGCCCACATGAACAAGACAGAAGTTTCTCCTGACTTACACAGTTTCAGGGCCTGACAAACTCGAGATTGACAGGCACTGTAGCAGCCTGCTGGCTACTAAGGCTGACAAATACAAGACTGGCAGATAAAATGTCAGATTGTTGGCTCACAGGCTATCAAGGCAATAATCCTAAGATTGTCAGTCAATGCAGCAGGCTACTGGTTCAAGTCCAAGAACTGGAGAGGATCACAGGCCAAATTCAGGAGCAAAAAGGCAGAGACCTTTCCCAAAGCTCTTCCATATGTATTGAAAGGCCATCTCCTGAAGGGAACCCCCCCCCCTTCAACTGATTAGCTGCTCACAGTGTATTCCACCATGAAAGTAATTACACCACATCTAATCTCATTGTGAGGAATACCTACATCACAATTGCCAAGCCAGTCAAAATCACAGCCCAGTCGCATTGACACACAACCTTAACTACCACAGCACTCTAGACAAAGATATCAGCATAAGTGAGGGCATATGTAACTACCACAGCACTCTAGACAAAGATATCAGCATAAGTGAGGGCATATGGACAAAGAATGTCTATTTTGTTGGAGAAGTTGTTATTGCTGAAGCACATGAAATGAAGCCTAATTGTAAAGACGATGACTAGAGGCCTTGCCAGCCATGCTAAAGAAGTTAGACTTCATCTGGTATGGAAGAGAGGGTCACTGAATGTTGATAAATGGGAAAAGAGAAGTGACTCAATTAGACTTGTATTCTGGAAAGATCACTCTTGTAGCAGCCTATATGAGCTGGGACAAGGCTGAGGGCAGGTACAGCTGATAGGACACTCCATAGCACTCTGGGCAAGTGATGTGGTGGCCTGGGCCAAGGTAGTAGCAAGTGACTAGAGAAGGGGAGACAGTTATGAACAATATTAAGAATACAGAACCAACAAAGCTAGGTAACTGTGTTGGTTAACTTTGTGTGTCAGCTTGGCTGGGCCTGGTTGAGTGCCTGGGCAGCTAGTAGTAGTTATTCCCCATAATGAGACTGGCAATCAACTCCATGGTGGGATCTACCACAAGCAGCTGAGTAGCTGCTTTAGGGATGTAGTCTGCTTGCCATATATAAGAAGCAACTTTGAGGAGTGATCTCTAGCTTATGGCATGCTTGAACCCTGCATGTAATGGTGTCATTGTTCAGCAGACTGTCATGCTCTGCTGACCTTGAGACATTCAATGGACTTGAATTAATGGCCTCTCATGTGGTTTGGTAACATCAGGACTATGCCTTTTTACTTAAAAAACTTGGGCTTGTCAGTTTCAGCAGCCAGCAGCTGTCTGAATGAAGAAAAGCCTCCAGCTTCTGTGGGCTGGGAGCAGGAGGCAGAGCTGAAGCCCTGGCTTTCACCCAGCCCCTAGAACCTGGCACTTTGAACTCGGATTTAAAGCCTTGAAACTGTAAGAAAACAAACTCCTGTTTGTTCAAGCATCACATTTGTGATGTGTTCTTGTCAGAACAGCACTAGGTAACCAGAATAGTAACTGAATAAGATGAAGAAAAGGGGAGAATGCAAAATGACTCTCAGCTTTTTTTATTTTGGTGATGGGCTGAGATGGGCATATCTCACATGAGTCTCTTCCCATGGACTTCTAGGAGACCATCTAAAAGGAACACAGCTTTTCGATGCCCAGTAAGTCCAGTTTCCTAATACCATAACAGGGCAGAAGTCTCATAGTACTTGGTAATTGTTTGTTGTTTCATTTCTAATTGTACTTGCAGCAGAAAGAAATGAGAACATTATAATATTCAGTCACCAAACAGATCCTTTTTCTATGAAGCAAACTCTGTATCAACCAGCTTGTGTACTTCCCTCTGGCATTCGGCTACTGGTTTTTCCCAGGGAACATAAATACATCAACCCATTAAAACCAAGTGCAGCACCTTCTTCCTTTTATTTGAGTAAGTCTGACACCTTCTTACATCTTTGTTCTGGCCTTTGGACTTGTGTCAAAACATCTTTGCTTCTAATCCTCTCCCCAGAAACCACTAATTCTGTCAAGAATTTGGATCCCATCCCAGCCAAATACAATGGTGAATCTGAGTGGGAACAAAGGAGCCCAGGTCCCTCCAAGTTCTCACTCAAAGTCTTTTATTATTATTAACTTTTATTTGTGATTTGGGTGAAAGTTTACAGAGTAAATGCAATAGCACTCTTCCCATTTCCTCCCTGTGGTTACCATTTCCTTTTGTCCTTCTTTCCTATACATTCCTGCCTTCTGAGTTTACTGCTGGTCAAATGCTGCCCTTCTGATCTTTGATGTATGGTTATTCTAAGGAGTGCAAACTTTCCTCATAGGTCTCATAGGCCTGTCTGTTGTTTGACTGAAAGTTGAGCCATGGGAGTGAGTTCAGTTCCTGGCCTGAAAGGTGACTACAGGCCAAAGTTTCAGTGGTTCCACCAGTCTTTGTCAGACCAGTAGGTCCAGTAAGTCTAGTATTTTATTTATTAATATTATTTTGAGATTTGTTCCACATTTTTCTCCCATTCTATCCAGGATCTCCTACAATGATCCCTTTCAGAGTGGTTGGGAGTAGTACCCATGCACCATCTAGTTCTTCTGGTCTCAGGGACATGGACGCTGAGGTTTCACATGGTCCACTAGTCTCTTGGACTGATTGTTTCCATGTATCTTTGATTTCCTTCACTCTTCTTTGCTACCAGTGAGGAGAGAACAATAGTTGCATCTAAGATGGCCACTCACAAGCTTTTAAGACCACAGTTGCTACTTACCAAAGTAGGATGTAGAACAATGTGTTTTTGGACTATGTTATGCCAGTTGACCCTGATGTCCCCCACAACTATGGTCCTTAGCTTGTAGGCCCAGCAACCTACTCCCTCAATGTGTTTGGTTATGACTCAGAAGTTTTCATATCTTTGCCCCGTTAGCTGTACTTTATACATGGACATTTTTAAAGCTCATATTTATATATACTTATGTAGAAATATCATTTGCCAAGCATATATATAATCATGGGTACAGTCATGTTCACCTACCCATACCTGATCATCTTGCCTGTCTACCTATGTATCCATTAGTAGAGTAATGTTTGCTATTGCTGGTAATGCAGGAATGTGTACATAATAGTGTTTACCTTTCTTGTCTATAACTCCTGTGCACCTCTCCTTGTCTTCCTTTTCCTTAGTGATAGTCTTTAAATGCTTTAAGGTATGAATGAAGTTCAAGAGAATGAGACTTTCTCTGGATTTGGCTAGGAACTCATGGTCTAGAGTTGAGCTCATGGCTTACCATTTACTTGGTGTGTGATATTAGAGAAGTTACCTTGTTACAAGCTTCAGATTCTCCAAATGAAGAACAATTCTGTCTTGCAGGCATACTGGGAAAACACACACACAATGCAGTTTACTCAGGATCTGGCACATGGTAAATCATCCACAAACAGTAGTTATTCTTTGGACTATGAGTATTTTATTATTAAGAATCACTATAGAGTGACTCATAAATAACAAATCGATCTCATGACTTTCTTCTCCTCGCCCTCTGCAACTTTAATAGCTTCTTTTCATTTCTTCAAACATGCCAAGCTCTTGCCATTCTCAAAATCTTCTCTCTTCCTTCATCTTCAACTCTTCCCATGGCTAGCACCTTCTCAGTCTTCAGAACTGGGCCTGAGTGACCCCTCCATAGAAAAGCCTTCCCTGATCTCCTTTTGTAAGTAGGCCCCCGTTGTAACTTTCTACAACTGTATGTGCTCATTACCTTAGTTTCCTTTATCACAATTTTATATTTATGTGTTTATTCATTTAATGTCGTTACTTCCACCAGACTGTAAGCTACAAGAGAACAGTAACCACGTTTCATTCACATACCCACCAGCCACTCCTTGGAAGGAAGGTTGGGTAATCTACTTCCGTAGTGATACCACCCCAGAAACCCAAGGAGGGGTCGCTATGAGTCGGGTCTGACTCCATGGCACATAACAACAACAACAACATATATTGATATATCTGTGTCTATGAAGTCCTTGAATGGTGCAAAATTTTAATGTGCTTTGCTGCTAAATGAAAAGCTGGATGTTTTTGTCCACACAGAAGTACCTCAGAAGAATGGCCTGGTCATCTGTTTCTGAAAAAACAGTCCTTGAAAACCCTATGGAATACAGTTCTGCTCTGACATGTATGGAATTACCATGAGTCAAAATTGACTCCATGGCAGCTAGTTTTTGGTTATGTATCTATATCTATGTATCTAAATATCTAGCTCCTACACAATGCCTAATAATCCAAAACAAATAAACCCAAGCTAGTTGTTGTCAAGTTGATTTCTACTCATGGAGACCGCACAGACAGTCCATAAATATTTACATTTATAAGATACTCTTTTATTTTAAGAAGAAAGTCCACATACCTATAGTAAAATTGCACTGGATTATAGACTGTTCTAGGAAGAACCATATATCAACTATAACCTTGAATTCAGTGGTGTAAACTTGTGCTCATTAACCTCTAATTTAGGTCACTAAGCTATACTTCATTCTCAGAACATAGGGTGCTAGCCTCCTAGAATCACTTATAACAGAAGTCATAGAAGGTGTCCTTCCTAAATTGAACATTCATACAAAAATGAGCTGAGACTTATCCCTTTCAAATGATGATATCCTCTCACATCTATTATGACCGGGAAGAGATGGAACTTTAGACTGGAAAATTATTCTTTGCATACTTCAGTGTTGTTGTTGTTATGTGCCCTCGACTCAGAACCAACTAATAGCGACCCCTCCTTGGGTTTCCGAGGCAGTGTCACTACGGAAGTAGATTGCCCAACGTTCCTTCGGATACTTCAGTGCACATCCATTAAAATATGCATTTCCAATCAATCTCAGCTAAGGAAGTCAAAACACCATAAGGTTTTGATGCTCTCAAATCAGCCTCTTGGGCATCACTTTCGGTTTCCTGTAAGGGGAAGTGTGCTAGTGTGCAGGATCCAGACCGATGGCCATCAGGGAAATGGATGAAGGTTGGGCTCCACCGTTCCTATTGGGCTCCTCTGCTCTGCAGACACATAAGTTCAGCAGCCACAGTGAGCTAGTGCCTCGGCTGCTGCTAACCCAAATCCTCAGAGACCTGGTTATTCCATTAGAAACCAATTCAATGCCATACATAGTTATTGTTGCCTCACATGTGCCAGTGGATTTCCCAGAAGGAGTCTACCTCTTTCTCTGCAGTTGAGGGAACAAGATGAAGTTACTGGCTTTATACTTAACTATGGAGCATTTTCAATGAAGTGAATTTCATTTCAGTTAGCCCCCTTTAGGAAGCAGCCTGGCTCAGAAAATCTAGATCCCTGGATTTTCATATAAGGGTTTTGGTATACATAGAGATGACAAAAAGGGATTATATAATGTTGTAATTCAAAACAAAGTGATTTATGATAAGTGTTGGAGAAAAATGGAATCAGAAATATAAGTGTGGAAGTCAGGGTTATACTTGGAAAATGCCTTGGAAATAGCATGTGAGCTGAACATTTACATTAGATAGATATACTCCTTGGAGAGATCAGTCATGGAAGAATAGAAAGGCTGTGTGTGCACAGGGAGACAGCCCAGGGGGCAGGAGTGCATGGGAGGCAAGGACACAGGGAAAAGGTAACTATGGGGAGGAAATTGGAGGGGAGCTGTTGCATTGTGGGACATTGCAGTCAATGTCATGAGACAGAGTGTATGTGATCTGTTGTATGAAAAGTGAATTTGCTCTGTTAACTTTCACCCAAACAAACAAACAAAAAAGCCTTGGAAATAGTAGTTGCCCAATAATTAGTTGTTGAATAATTGGGAGAGGTAGGTCTTAGAAGGAGGCATGCTCCTTTACTAGCTTTGGCACCTGCTAGATTGGGTATCTTCATAAAGGCAGTGAGGGCAGTCAGGGTTCAGTGGTAGAATTCTCACCTTCCATGCAAGACACCCTCATTGGATTCCTGACCAATATACCTTGTGTAGCCACCAATTGTCTGTTGGTGGAAACTTAAGTGTTGCTATGATACTGAATAGGTTACAGTAGTGCTCTCAGACTAACACAGATTAGGAAGAAAGGTGTGGTGATCTACTTCCAACCTCTGCCAATGAAAACCTGTGGATTACAACAGTCCAACCCACAATTGATAGGTGGGTAACACAGGATCAATCAGTACTTCCTTCCTTTGGGCGTGGAGTCACTGTGAGTTACAGCTGACTGAATGGCAGTTAACAGTGGTTCTTAGCCTGTGGTCCTTGCATTACTAGGCATGGTCTGTTAGAGGGTCCTGAGTCTCTACAGGAAGCTCTCATGGTGCAGTCGTTAAGTCATTTGGCTGCTAATCAAAAGGTCAGTTATTTGAACCCACTGCTGTTCTGCAGGAGAAAGATGAGGCAGTCTGCTTCTGTAAAGATTACAACCTTGGAAACCTTATGGGACAGCTCTACTCTGGCCTATAATGGCACTATGAGTCAGAATCAACTTGATGCCAGTGGATTTTGAATCTGTATGACAATTTTTAAATCTATGTGAAGATGATACTTTTTTTATGGAGTAAGTCCCTAACTCTCAGTAGTTGCCCAAAGGTATAACTGAGGTAAAACAACAACTCACAGATATTCATTTATGGTCATCTTAACATTTATAGTCATTCTTGATAACCACTATCAAGTTTTCTCTAAAACAAGTTCATCTTGTTCCAAACTTCTAAGATGACCTCACATTTTGAAATGTTATTATTCAATTATTATAATTCTTACTCATCTACTTTCACCACTCATCTGTCAGTTTGTTGTACTGTGGTGGCTTGTGTTTTGCTGTGAGGCTTGAGGCTATGCCACCGGTATTTCAAGTACCAGCAGGTCATCCGTGGTGGACAGGTTTCAGCGCAGCTTCCACACTGAGACAGACTCTGAAGAAGGAAGGGGCCATCCACTTCTCAAAGATTGGTCAGTGAAAACCTTATGAATGGCAGTGGAACAGTGTCTTATATATTACTGGAAAACTTTATGAATAGCCCTGAAATATTGTATAATATTGTGCCAAAAGATGAGCCCCTTAGGTTGGAAGGCACTCAAAATATGATTGAGGAAGATCTGCTTCCTCACGGTAGAGTTGACCTTAATGACGTAGATGAGTACAGCTTTAAGGACCTCCATTTGCTGATGTGGCATGACTCAAAATGAGAAGAAACAGCTATAAACATCCATTAATAATCATAACATGGAATGTATGAAGTATGAATCTAGGAAAATTGGAAGTTGTCAAATATGAAATGGAATGCATAAAGATTGACATCCTAGGCACTAGTGAGCTGAAATGGACTGGTTTGGGCCATTTTGAATCAGACAAACATATGATCTACTATGCTAGAAATGACAAATTGAAGAAGAATGGCATGACATTTATCATCACAAAGAAAGTTTCAAGATGTTTCCTGAAGTACAGTGGGGTCAGTGATAGGATAATATCCATACACCTGCAAAGAAGACCAGTTAATACTACTATTATTCAAATTTACACACCAACCACCAAAGCCGAAAACGAGGAAATTAAAGATTTTTACCAACTTCTGCAGTCTGAAATTGACTAAACATGCAATCAAGATGTGTTGATTATCACTGGTGACTGGAATGCAAAAGTTGGAACAAAGAAGAATCATTGGTAGTTGGAAAAGATGGCCTTGGTGGTAGAAATGGCACTGCAGATCACATGATAGAATTTTGCAAGACCAATGACTTATTCATTGCAAATACCTTTCTTTCAACAACATAAGCAGCAGATAGACACATGGACTTCACCAGATGGAGTAAACAGGAATCAAATTGACTACATCTATGGCAAGAGGTTATGGAGAAGCTCAATATCTTCAGCCAAAACAAGGCCAGGAGTTGACTGTGGAAAAGACTATCAACTGCTCATATGCATGTTCAATTTGAAGCTGAAGACAATTAAAACAAGTCCACAAGAGTCCATACAATGACCTTCATTGTATCCCTCCTGAATCTAGAGATCATCTGAAGAATAGATTTGATTCATTGAACACCAATGAATGAAAAACAGGAATTGTGGGATGACATCAAGAGCATCATCCATGAAGGAAGCAAAAGGTCATTAAAAGACAGGAAAGGAAGAAAACACCAAAATGGATGTTGGAAGAGACTCTGAAACTTGCCTTTGAATGGAGAGTAGCTAAAGGAAATGGAAGAATCAAAAAGATAAAAGAGCTGAACAGAAGATTTCAAAGAGCAGCTCAAGAAGACAGTCAGTTATTATAATGAAATGCACAAAGACCTGGAGTGAGAAAACCAAAAGGGAAGAACATGGTTGGCATTTCTCAAGCTGACAGAATTGAAGAAAAAAAATTTAAGCCTTGAGTTGCAATATTGAAAGATTCTACGGGCAAGATATTGAATGATGCAGGAAACATCAAAGGAAGATGGAAGGAATACACCGAGTCACTGTACCTAAAAGAATTGGTCCATCTTCATCCATTTCAGGAGGTGGCATATGATCTAGAACCAATGGTATTGAAGGAAAAAGTCAAAGCTGCACTGAAGGAATTGGCAAAGAACAAGGCTCTAAGAATTGACAGAATACTCATTGAGATGTTTCAACAAACAGATGCCCTGCTGGAGGCACTCACTTGGCTATGCCAAGAGATTTGGAAGATAGCTACCTGGCTAACTGACTGGAAGAGATCCATATTTGTACCCATTCCAAAGAAAGGTGATCCCACAGAATATGGAAATTATCAAACAATATTATTAATATCACACGCAAGTAAAACCTTACTGAAGATAATTAAAAAATGGTTGCAGCAGTATAGTGACAGAGAACTTCCAGAAATGCAAGCTGGATTCAGAAGAGGACATGGAATGAGAGATATCATTGCTGATGTCAGATGGATCTTGGCTCAAAGCAATGAATACCAGAAAGATGTTAACTTGTGTTTTATTGACTGTGCAAAAGCATTCGATTGTGTGGATCATAACAAATTATGGATAACATTGAGAAGAATGGCAATTCCAGAACACTTAATTTTGCTCATGAGGAACTTGTACACAGACCAGGAGGCTGTCATTTGAGCACAACAAGAGGATACTGCATGGTTTAAAATCAGAAAGGGAGTGTGTGAGGGTTGTATCCTTTCACCATACTTATTCAATCTGTATGGTGAGCAAATAATCTGAGAAGCTGGACTATATGAAGAAGAACATGGCATCAGGATTGGAGGAAGACCCATTAACAACCTGCAGTATGCAGATGACACAACTTTGCTTGCTGAAAGTGAGGATGACTTCAAGTACTTGCTATGAAGCTTAAAGACTGCAGACTGCAATATGGATTACATCGCAATATAAATAAAATTAAAATTCTCACAATTGGGCCAATAAGCAACATCATGATAAATTGAAGAAAGATTGAAGTTGTCAAAGATTTCATATTACTTGGTTCCACATTCAACACCAGTGGAAACAGCAGTCATCAGACTATGTATTGCACTGGGCAAATGTGGTGCAAAAGATTTTTAAAGTGCTGAAGAGCAAAGATGTCTCTTGAAGACTAAGGTGTGGTGTGCCTAACCCTAGCCATGGTATTTTCAGTCACCTCATAGGCATGTGAGAGCTGGACAATGAATAATGAAGACTGAAGAAGAGTTGATCCTTTTGAGTTGTGGTATTCACAAAGGACTGAATGTACCTTGGCTTGCCAAATAACAAACAAATCTGTTCTGGAAAAAGTGCACCCGGAATGCTCCTTGCAGGCAAGAATGGCCAGACTTCGTTTGACCTACTTTGGTCATGTTGTCAGAAGAGACCATTCCCTGAAGAAGGATGTCATGCTTGGTAAAGTGGATGGTCAATTAAAAAGGGGAAGGTCCTCAATGAGATTAATTGACACAGTGACTACAACGATGGGCTCAGGTATAGCAATGTACTCTGTTGTACATAGGGTCACTATGAGTTGGAGCAGACTTGATGACACTTACCAATAACAACATTCATCTACTTTTATTATATTTTTTCTGCCTCCTTTCCTTTATATGCCTTTGAATGTTATGTGGATGCCTTTTCTTCTAACATCCAGTTTTATTTCTTTCTTTCTAGACTCTTAACTCAGAACCACCTCTGGTGGATTCCCCCAGGTTCTTTGATATAAACTTGTGAGTTCTGCCAAGAGAATATAGTTCCATTAATTCATTAATCCCATTAACTCAACAAGTCAGTACTGAATGCTGGCTGTGAGTTAAGCATTGTGCTTACCTTGTTGACAGTTCTGTTGTGTTTGTTGCTATCTACCTTTATCAAAGAACTTTTTCTCTGATATTTTTTTTCCTACTTTGTAACTTGCTTCTGATACTTGTCTGATTTAGGTCATGGAGGTTTACTCTGGTGTGCTTGTACTCACTAAGGACATTTTAATTCACAGGCATGAGGAGAGCACTTCTGCAGTAGGGGGAATGCAAAGATAACCAACATATTCCCCTGCTCTCAAAGGGCTTCCAACCAAACATTATATTAAGAATAATTTAATGGCATCTATGCTTTTTTGTTTTTTCTTGTTTCATTTTTAGTTGATTTCTTCCCACCTGCTCAATAGTCCCACTTTTCTCCTAGTCCTTCAAATCCTAATCTCCCCATTTGCTTCTATTCATTATTTGATGTCACTTCTTAGCTTTCTAAGTAGATTAAGACCCTTCCACATGGGACCACTCAATCTTCCTCCTTTCCAACTCAATGTAACCTCTGCAACTCTATCCAGTGTCTCCTTTGAGTTTCTTAGAGGAAGAATTATGCTTCATATTTATTCAACTCATTTGTGGACAACCATTAGCCCACACCTACCCTTCTATTCCCAGATCTTAATATTTTCTCCAGCATATGGAAATCCCTTCTTTTAGAATTATGTCACTATTTTTTATATAATTGTCTTTGATTTCCATGAATAAATCAGTGTTTTAACCTTGATAGATATATTTAAAAAGTGAAATAAGTTTAATTTGGGAGCCAGAAACTAAAATATTTAGAAAAGTCCCTTTGTCTTTCGGTTTCAGAATCACTAGATGGCTCCATAATTGTGGTCTCCTCTGTATTTCCAAGGCTGATGGGATAATATTTATCTCTGTACTTATGAGTATGGTCTATATGAACTCCACTTAATAATATCAGTCCTCAGAAACTAAAATGAATACATTAAATACTAAGTAATTTGATATATGTTATTACCTTTTGAATTTAATCAATAGACATTATTGAAAAATAGGGTTTTTTTTTTCATCATATTATCTAGGAAATAATATTTCTTTACACAGACTGTACAGTCCTTTAGGCTGTGGTGATCTTTCATCCCATTATAACATAATGAAAAAAGGCTGCTCTCTTATTATGAGGCAGAACTAAATAGGTTCTTAAAACAATCAATAGAAGATGATTAAGAAAAAACCTGTTAATGAGAATATATTTTCCTTCTAAATCTTGCAGTATTATAATAATAGAACAGAGTGATACTTCCTTACTTCAAAAACTGTGCCTCTTAGCAATTTTGATTAAGGTTTTTAAAAAAGAATCTTTAAAACAGCTAAAAACTATTTACATATATATTAAAAAGCTTATTTGAATTTTGTCTATATATGTATACACTCCCATATAGATTGGTTTATAATATCCCAATTAGAAAAAAAAAATAATAATGGGAACTTTCAAACACATGCAAGGGAACACAGAATAATGTAGTGAACCTCTATTTCCTCATCCCTGGCTCCAACTCCTTTAAACTCCGGCCAGTGTTCTTTTTATGCTACCATTCTTACTCCCTTTGCAGTTATCATATCATTTCTTCCATAAATAAGTAGGTATATATTTCTAAAAGGTAAGAAATCTTTCAAGCAAAAACACCACAATACCATTTTTTAAATTAGCAACCAATCTTAAATATCATCAAATATCCATAAATTTCTAAGTACCTAATTCTATATATGCGTATGTATGTGTGTGTGTGTGTGTGTGTCTGTCTGTCTGTATGTATGTATGTAAACATTTGTTTGTATTGGGATAAAAAAAAATCCACACATTGTGATTGGTTGGTGCCTATTAAAATTCTTTCAATTTGTATACTCTGCTCTCTCTTACACCCTCTTTGTCTCTCCTCTTTCCCTCTTTTAATTTTATACTATTTTGTGGTTATTATGGTTGTTATTGCTGAATAAACTAGGTGTTTTCCCCTGGAGAGTGTCCCAGAGTCTAGATTTTGCTGATTTCATCCCTTTGGTGCCATTTGGAGCACCGGTGGCAGAATGCCTAAGGCATTTGACTGCTAACCAGCAGGTTGATGGTTCAAAGCCACCAGCCACTCTGCAGAAGGAAGACTGGGCAATCTATTTCCATAAAGATTTACTGCCACAGAAACCCAAAGGAGGTTGCTGTGAGTCCCAAAGGGGGTTGCTATGAGTCAGAATTGAGTCAATGGCAGTGAGTTTGGTATGGTGTCATTACATACTGTTCTCTATCTTCTATATTTTGTTTTTTGGAAATTGGCCATTGGACTTAAAGGCTTGATCAGGTTCAGAGTTTGATTTTTGGACCAAGAATACTTCAAAATTGGTGTGGTGAGGTAACTCTGTAAAACACCTCGCCCATTGCCAGACATAGTATCTAGTTATCTTCTATAAAATCTATCTTTCTCTGTTTCTGTGATATCAGCCATCATTGCTAGATTTAGAAATTTAATAAGTGTTATACAATGATTTGGGAGCTCTGGTAGCTTAGTGGCTAAGACACTTGCCTGCTAATCAGACGGCTGGCGGTTCAAACCAACCAGCCACTCCTCGGAAGGAAGGGCGGGCAGTCCTACTTCCGTAGTGATACTGCCTCGGAAACCCAAGGAGGGGTTGCTATGACTCGGGGCTGGCTCGACGGCACATAACAACACAACAACATACAATGATTATATTCTAATTCTATCATTCCTTCTTTATTATCAATAAGACTTCTTAAAAGGGCAACTTCCTCTCATCTACTGCTTAGCCACTTATTGGTAGTGTTCACAAAGAAATGCAAGATAAATGCTTGATTCTTTTTTCTAATGTACCAGTTTTCAGAATAATGAATTTTTTCATTACATCTTCTAACAGTGGCCAATTATACTTTTGTTTTTATTTGTTCATCTTGGCATAATCATGAAGTTATGGGCTTAAACCCTCATTCTCTATGTGACCCTGGATGAATCACTTCACTTCTCCAAGTCACTGTTTCTCTAGCTCTGAAATGGGGAAAATTATGTACCTACCTCCTGGAGTTGGGAGGTTGTGATGAGTTAATGTCTATAACCCAGCTCGCTGGGTGACACAAGTGGTTTGCACTTGGTTTGCACTAAAAGGTTAGTGGTCCAAACCCATTCAACAGCACTATGGAAAAAAGGCCTGGTGGTCTGCTTCCATAAGGATTATAATGAAGCAAACCATTTGGAGCAGTTCTACTTTGAAACACATGGGTTGCCATTAGTAAAAATTGACTCAGTGACAGGGGGGTATGTATGATTGTCTGTAAAGCTCCTAGTGCATTGTTTGACATGAGTAGGAGCCAAATAAGTGGCAGCAGTTGTTGTCACTGATGGTTATGATGATTATAATTATAATCAGAAAATATTACATTAGAATATACTTCAAACTGCTCCTCTAGAACTTCTGCTACAAAATCTAGTGTTGTGAATATTTTTCAATATGAACCGTTAATCATATAGTACTTTTAATTGCCTATTTTAGATTTGCTTCTTTTTCGTTATACAATCAAAAATAATAGATTGAAAAAAGTTCTCTGTTGTTACAGAGGGCATTTGATGGCTATGAATCATGTTTGAGAGGTTCAGAGATCGATTTCCAGGTCAAGAATCAGAATGATCAAAACTATTCCATGAATGTTTCAAATTGAAGTATGAGCAACACAGAGAATGCAACTTGTGAGGTGTTAAAAGGAAGTGGAAAGTGGAAAGGCTTTCAAGCCTCTTATGTAGTTATTTGTATGTTTCAAAATTCTTCTAACAATAACTGGTTCTATAACTGATTCAGTAGGGTTTCGGATTGCTGCTTATGAGCTTAAATACGATGTGTGGTTGTAGTTAGAAAGACCAGTATATTATTTAATATACCCACAAGGCGTTATTGTTGTTAGCCATTGTCTAATCAGCGCCAACTTGTAGCAACCTTATGGATAACAGAACAAAATGTTGCCCGGTCTTGCATCATCCTCAAAGTCACCAGTATGTTTGAGCTTATCATTGCAGCTATTGTGCCAATCGCTCTCATTGAGGGTGCCCCACACCCTAGTTGGCCTTTTGCTTAACTGAACATGTCCTCCCTTAACAACTGATCCCACTTGATGATGTGTCCAAAGCAAATGAGTCACACAATATTCTCTTGTGATCCATAAGGTTTTGGTTAATTTTCAGAAGTAGATTCTAGGCCTTTCTTCCTACGCTATCTTAGTCTGGAAGCTCTGCTGAAACCTGCCCACCATGAATTACCCTGATGATATTTGAAATACTGGTGGCATAGCATCCAGAATCACAGCAGCACACAAATAACCACAGTAGGACAAACTGACAGATGGGTGGTGGATCCGCAAGGCATAAGAGATACAAAAAACAAAACAAGCAAACAAAAAAACAACTTCTACTATACTCTAACTCTGTTAATGGAATGATTGTATTTCATGAAGGTAAAGCTGTCTTTTAAACAACAAAGAGGGGAGGAGGGGATGATAGAGAAACATCCCTGTTTAATGACTCTTGCTGTTCAGTGAAAAGCCATTGCTTCAGTTTTGCCAATTGATAATGGATCAATTCTTTTTCCAAAGTGATCCTGTTATTCTAAATTGCTTTATGGGTGTAAACTGTAGCTATATTCAATGGAATATCTAGATGTTAAAAAATTAACCCAACCTGTTGTTGTCAAGTCAATTCCAACCCATAGCAACCCTGTAGGGCAGAATAGAAAAGCCCCATAAGGATTCCATGGCTGTAATCTTTATGGAAGTAGACTCCTTCATCTTTCTATTGTGAGGCAGCTGGTGGGTTCGAACCACCAAACTTTCAGTTAGCAGCCGAGCTGTTAACCACTGCATTAAGGATCAAGACTCTGTAATGTTAAAGAACGCATACTAAATACACTGAATTCAAGAAGAATAGAGTTCTGCCTTGACTTTTCTTTCCTCTTCATAGAATGCTAGACATGTTTTCTGAGACCTACCCTAAAAATATATCTAATATACATATCGGATTTTAGAGTTGTACCTATTGTCATTTAAAAAAAAAATCTTGTCATTATACATTAACATAAAAGCATGGCTTGGCCAAGGAGTAGTTTATGGCCATATAGTCAACACATACCATTGAACTATAGCTGTGTGCCGTGGGCTTCTCTTGCTTTGATTTTCTTATCAAGGACAAGGATGCAGTTAACATACCCAACATCAATGATTTTCTTCAGTGCTCTAAGAGATGGTTAAGAATCCATATCACAAATTTACCTAGGAAAAATGTCAAATTCAAAAACACTACAATAGGCAAAACATTAATTCAAAAGATTCTCTCTAATCAGGTGTCAGAGAAGTGATGTCAACTAGAAGCAAGAAGCTCTGTTGAATTTTTATTTTATCTTGTTATTCCAGTTTGACAGTTATGAGAGAATTGGAATTGATTTCTTTTTAAAAATTACCCTCATTTAATCTGATGAAAGATAAGTTGCACTTTTTCCTCAATTTATGATTTTTCCTCAAATTATGATGCTATAGTTTCACCATAGGTTCCCAGGGCATATTTTGAAATATTTTTACCTTGATTTTAAAAGGCTGGCTTTGCCAAAATATTTTATTAAGTAAAGAGATGAAAAATGTAATTGCATTTATGTTCAATGCAAAGGTAAATAATTTGAAAGTACTTCTGAAGATAATTCCCAATGGAGTGGGTTTTTCTTTTCATTTTTCATTTTCATCAAAGCAAAGTGAAAAGCACAATCATCTAATGATAGACCTGAGTTTACTTGGCTCAAGTAGCCCAGAGGTTAACTAAATTTGCAATTCCAATAAAATCTTTGGTTAGTTACCAAAGTAATATGTGTTCCTGAAAAATTGAAATAATACAAAATTTTAAAGTTGAAGTTCGGTCTCTAAATTAAATGATAATTGTTCAGTGCTTATCTCTCTAGACCCTTTCAGTGTCTATAAAATATACATATGTATATGTATAAATATTTCCTTTTACAAAAATGTAATGCATATACATTCTATATGGGAGCTCTGGTAGCATAGTGCCTAAGGCACTTGACTGCTAACCAGAGGCTGGTAGTTCAAACCCACCAGCCACTCCTCAGAAGGAAGGTTGAGCAATCTACTTCCGTAGTGATACTGCCTTGGCAACCCAATGAGGGGTCGCTATGAGTCGGGTCTGACTCAATGGCACACAACAACAACAACGTGGCAATTTGATATTTTTTCATTATTAAAGATGGTGGGTATCGTCATACACTACTGTTCATTCTATTTTACCATTGCATAATGTTGCATTGATTGAATACATCGTAATTTATTTTGTTACCTTTTTTATAGGAATGAAGATGGTTTGCAATTTATTTTTAGTATTTCAACCATCTGTTATATTTCAAGGATTTGTGTCAGTTAGGCTTATGCAAGAAAATAAAATTCAAGAAGAAATGTAAACTTCAGTTCAGGCACAAGAGTTAAATTTAGTGCTCTGCATACAAGGCACAGGGCTTTCTAGGTACCAACCAAGGAAAACAAAATGACCAGATGTCTAACATGTTTGACAGTGTGTCTTGACTTTTAAAATATTTTGGATGTTTATTTTACTTCTGTCACCTCTCCTATCAGTTCTGTGGCAGATCGTGGGAAATTGGCTGACTCCAACAATCATTACCAACTTTTCTCCTTAACTATCTTTTACATAAGAGTTCCTGGGTGGTGCAAAAAGTTGACATGATCACTGCTAACTGAATATTTGGAGCTTTGAGTCCATCCACAGGTACCTTGGAAAAAGGCCCTATTATATTCTTCAAAAAAAATCAGCCATTGAAAACCCAAAGGAGAACAGTTCTACTCTGATACACAGGGGGGTCACCATGAGTCAGAATTGACTTGAGAGCAGTTGGCTTTTACTGGCTATCTCTTCTACAGAGCCCAGGAAAGCTGAATATGCAAGTCCTAGCCTCCCATGCAGCTAAGGGTGTCAGTGGACACAGCAGCCTTTTTGTGACCATGAAGCAAAGACCATAAGAAACAATGAAATGCTGGCTAGACATCATCAATACCAGCAGTCATCTAGCTCTGGGCTCCCTGATATTTGTGAAAAGTAAACTCTATTTGTTTAAGAACTATAGGTCAGGTTTTCTGCTACCTGTGCCCTTCCCCCCCCCAAAAAAAATTGCTAACTGCTCCATTCCCCAGGGTTTACCTAGCTGTCAGTCTTGAGAAAATGAAAATGGAACCTGCTTTTGCCATGTAAGTAATTTCAAGTTCTCCCACTGCAAGGCCAGGTCAGAATTCCTCAGGTGATGATGTGAAGTACCAATTACGTAAGGCTGTTGCCTGGGAAGATTTCACACAAATCACAAGCAGCTAGAAGAGCACATATCCAATTTTAGACAGGTGGCATGAAATGGAATAAAGTGTGAAGAGACTGAAGCCACTTAAAAACACAGATAGTTATATTCAGTGGACAGACAGAGAAAAAACAAAACATATAGCTTTGTGGGGAAAAGGGTTTTGACAATGGTTTTGAGTACAGAGAGTCTCCAGGTTATGAATGTCTGACAGACAACTTGTACTTGCCCTCCAATGTTATGTAAATTTGCTCTCACTTTGAAATGATTGAACCCACCAGTACTCCCCCTAAAAAAATCCCAAACCTATTGACATTGAGTCCATTCTAACTCATAGCAACCTTACAGGACACAGTAGAATTGCTCCGTAGGGTTTCCAAGGCTATATATTTATTATTATTATTATTATTATTGTGATTTGCCTCAGTTTACAGAGCAAATTCATTTTCCATACAGCAGTTCATACACATCCTGTTTCATGACGTTGCTTGCAATTCCTGTAATGTAACTGCTCTTTTCCCACTTCCTCCCTGTAGTTATGTTTTCACTGTGTCCTTCTTTTCCATGCATTCCTGGCCATTGAGCTGTCTCCCTGTGCAAATGCTGCCCATCTGATCTCCCATGGTTGGTTGTTTTAAGGAGTGTACCTACCTGATGTAATTGTGTACCTTGTATGTTGGCTGTTGTTTGGCTGGAAGCCATGAGAGTGAGTTCAATTCCAGGCCTGAAGGGTGACTAGGGGCCATACCCTTGGGGGTATCACCAGTCTCCATGAGACCAATAAGCTTGGTCTTTTTTTATGATTTTGAGTTTTCTACCACATTTTTCTCCAACTCTATCCAGGATCTCCTTCACTGGTCCCTTTCAGAGTAGTTGACAGTGGTAGCTGAATACCATCTAGTTCTTCTGGTCTCATGGTCCTATATGCTGAGGTTCACATGGTCCACTAGTCCCTTGGGCCAATTGTTTCCACGTGTCTTTGGTTTTCTTCATTGTTCTTTGCTCTGTACAGGAAGAGACTAATTGTTGCATTCAGATGGCCACTTGTAGGCTTTTAAGATCCCAGTCACTACTCAACAAGGGAGCTCTGGTGGCGTAGTGCCTATGGCACTTGACTGCTAACCAGAAGGCTGGTGGTTCAAACCCACCAGCCACTCCTCGGAAGGAAGATGGAGCACTCTACTTCTGTAGTGATACTGCCTCGGAAACCCAAGGAGGGGTCGCTATGAGTCGGGTCCAACACGATGGCACATAACAACAACAACAACAACAAAACTCAACAAAGTAGAATGTAGAACAATATTTTTGTGTAGTACGTTATGCCACTTGAGCTTGATGTCCACCACAACTATGGTTCTGAGCTCACAGGTCCAAAACTTGCTCCTTCAGGGTGGTTGGCTGTGGCTAAGAAGTTATCATAACTTTGCCCACTGTTAGTGCTGTTTATATGGACATTCTTATAGCACATACAAATATACAGGTAGAAATATTGTCTGCCACACTTATATATAGTCATAGGTATAGTCCATTCTGCCTAGACATACCTGATCATTTAGCCTATCTCCCTGTGTATGTACCCATAGATTAATGTTTGTTATTGTTGGTAATAGAGTATTGTATATGTAAAAATATTTATCTTTGTTTTCTGTACTTTTGTGCAACCCTCTGTGTCTTCCTTTTCCTTAGTGTTATTGTGTTGATCACTCACTTTTGGTATATTGTCTTTCCATTTACCCAAATCAGTACTTGTCTCTTACCTATCAAGCAATTTTCCCTCCCCTCCCCTAATCCCTGGTAACCAAGAAAGAAGATTTCCTTCTATATATAAACCTTTCCTTGAGTTTTTACATTAGTGGACTAATATAATATTTGTCCTTCTGTTATTGACTTATTTCACTCAGGATGTTGTTGTTGTTGTTAAGTGCCGTCGAGTCGTTTCCGACTCATAGCGACCCCATGCACAGCAGAACGAAACACTGCCCGATCCCGCAC
>NW_006921788.1:701083-702408 GCF_000298275.1 Orycteropus afer afer
CCTTGAGCCAAGATCCATCTGACAACAGCTATGATATCCCTTGTTCCACGTCCTCTTCTGAATCCGGCTCAGGATAATGTCCTCAAAATTCATCCATATTATGAGGTGTTTCACAGATTCTACATTATTCTTTAGTGTTGCATAGTATTCCATTCAGTGTATATACCAGAGTTTGGTTATCTATTCCTCCATTGATGGGCACTTAGATTGTTTCCATGCCTTTGCAATTGTGAGTAGTGCTGCAATGAACATGGGTGTGCATATATCTATTCATGTCCTGCCTCTCACTTCTTTATGATATATACCCAGTCATGGGATTGTTGGATTAAATGGTATTTCTATTTCCATCTTTTTAAGGAATCACCATACCAATTTCCACAGTAGTTTTATCATTTTACAGTCCCCCCAGTAGTATATGAAAGTCCCAATCTTTTCACATCCTTGCCAGCATTTGTTATTTTCTGTCTTGTTGAACTTTGCTATTAGTGCTGGGGTGAGACAGTATCTCATGGTGTTTTGATATGCATTTCTCTAATGGGTGTAGTGCCTAAGGCATTTGACTGCTAACCAGAAGGTTGGTGGTTCACACTCACCAGCCACTTCTCAGAAGGAAGGTTGGGCAACCTACTTCCATAGTGATACAGACTTGGAAACCCAAGGAAGGGTCACTATGAGTCAGATCTGACTCGAATGGCAGTGGGTTGGTGGGTTAATGGCTAATGATAGCAAACATTTCTTCATGTATTTGTTGGCTGCCTGAATATCTTCTTTGGTGAAGTGCCTATTCATGTCTTATGCCCCTTTTTTAATTGGACTGTTTGTCTTTTTGATGTTGAAGTGTTGGAGTCTTCTATAAATTTGAGAGATAAATCTCTTGTCAGATATATCATTGCCGAATATTTTTTCCCAATCTATGGGTGTTCTTTTTACTCTTTTGGAGAAGTCTTTTGAAGCGCATACAGATTTAATTGTTGTTGTTGTTATTGTTGTTGTTGTTAGGTGCCGTCGAGTCATATCTGACTCATAGCTTTACGAAGTATGATATCCTTCTCTAGGGAATGGTCTCTTCTGATAACATAACCCAAGTAAGTGAGCCAAAGTCTGGCCATTCTCACTTCCAAGGAGCATTCTGGCTGCACTTCTTCCAGGACTGATTTAGTAGTTCTTTTAGCAGTCCTTGGTACTTTTCAGCATTCTTCACTAACACCACAACTCAAAAGCACAGACTCTTCTTTGGTCTTCCTTATTCATTGTCCAGCTCTCACATGCATATGAGGTGATTGAAAATACCATGGCTTGTGTCAGGCACATCTTAGTCTTCAAGG